>NW_026843688.1:0-17500 GCF_030254825.1 Meriones unguiculatus
TCTTGGCTGAAGCGTTTCTTTGTCCTTCCTGTTGGGGGGAATGGAAATATGATGACTGGAGGACAAGCCATCTTGGAACATGAGGGGGAAATCACGCTAAGCAGCAAGTAGGCAGAATTTATAAAACAGTTCTTTTGCCAGCCTTAGGATGTCTGCCTTTAGATGATTTTTATTTTATTTTATGTTTTGTTTTTGTTTTATGTTCCAAATTCCAACCGATGAATAGTTTAGAACACACTGTTGAATAAGACAAAAGGTCAGGAAAGGAACTGTGACTGTAATTATGATCAGGTTTCCATGCAGATATAAAGGCCTAAAACCAAACAATCCCATCGCTCATATAATCCAGCCTGATAAAGCTTCCCTAACCTTTTCCTGCTTTAATTTCTTCCTCTGTGAAATGAACATGGCTGTCTACATATGGGTGTTTTTATATTGAACAGTGAATACTCTTAACAGAGGAGCCGTCTCTCCAGCCTCTAGACAAGTGGCTTTTGTTTTATTCTGCTTTATTTGAAACAAAGTCTGGATGTAGTCCTGGGGTACCCTGGAACTCACTATGTAGAACAGGCTGCCCTCAAATTCGCAAAGATCTTCCTGCCTTTGCCTCCAGAGTGCTGGGACTAAGGAGTGCACCATCAGAACCAGCTGTCGCCTGAGTTTTTGTAACCCCAACGTGCAGTTCCTGTTGTAGGCCTCGGTGTAAGAAGCTGACTTAGAGGCCTGGCAGTGTCTGACAGCCTCTTGGCCACTCACCAAAAGCTGAAGAAGCTGTAGGTGATGCCCACAGACAGTGGCAACTGCCCAGCGAGGAAGCAGCTTCCGTCACTCTCTGGCTGTCTTTCTCTTCTTCCACTTCTATTCCATCCAGGCCCCTGCATTGTGAATGGAACTGTCTGCTAGATTCAGGGGTTGGGGAGTGGTTCTCCCCTCACAGGAATACCCAGAAGTGTTCTTTATTAATCCTAAGTGTCTCTCAGTCTAATCAAGATGACAATCAATATTAACTCTCTTGAGCCAAAGGCAGGCGTTTCACTTGAGCCTAAGGATTTCAAGGCTCCTAAGGAGTTCAAGACTCCTGAGGCAGACACAGACAGGATCTCTGTGAGGACAAGGCCAGCCTAGTCTACATAGCAACTTCCAGGTCCACTGGGGCAACACAGTGAGAATCCATCTTGTGAAGGGGCAGGGAATTCAACCTTGCTTACATGCCATTTGGGAGGGTGATCCCTGCTCTTCTAGACAAGCTGTTCTTTGTTCCCCATGAGCCTGGCTCACGCCCTCATGGAGACATTCTCTTTTCAAGGAAAGCTTCCCTGAACTGTTGGAGGTTGGTCTGATGCATGTTACTGGCCCTCAAGACCTGGCTACTGAGCGGATATGCCTGTCCTTGTTGTGTAAACCTGACGGAGCGGCTGATTAAACAGTCTATGCCTGGGCAGAGCAGAACGGGGTAGGCAGGGCGAAGGGTCCCAGGCTTTTGAGGACAGGAGAATCACAGGAAAGAAATGGATGGGAAGAGAAGAGGAAGGAGGACACCATGATGGGAATCAGGTGGGCCTGGAGGAAGGACTCCAATAATGATGTGAAATGTCCCAGATGGAGAATAAAAGTATTTATGAGATTATAGATGGAAAATTGTTGATGATTATTAATATTTAATATTGATTTGTCTTTTGGTTAAACAGCGGTTATTCTCAAACCAGCTGTATACCCAAATCACCACACAGAGACTAGGATTTATTTAATTAACTTAGAGCACAATGCTGGGCAAAAATTACTCCCTCAAAGCTCCAGGCCAGCATAGCTTACTCCCACTAAGATTTCCCACATTATACTTGCTTTTTAGTCCTATCTTAGAACCCGTTCATTTCTCCTGACGTTTCCAGGTCCTCTCCTCTCAGATCTCTCCTTCCCTCCTTCTTTCTGCTCCCATCCTGACCAGGTTGTCCTATTCTTTCCATTGCTCATCATTGGCCGGTTGCTTTTATTGGCAATAAAGAAAACAAATGGTAGCATGTTTACACAAACCTGAGACAGGTGATGCCTGGAGTAAGCAGCACAATGTAATGTCCAGATTGAAACCAGATAATGGGGGAGAGAAGTCAGCATTTGAATGGACAAGGGTAAATTGTGTACATTGCACAGGAACACTGTTCCAACAGAAGATAGCTCAGATGAGGACGGTTAAAGGAGGAGGCACTGGATGGCAGCTGGGAGGTGAAGGATGAAGTTACTGAGATAGCAGAGGTGAAATATCTCCCCAGCCTAATAAAAATGAAACAATAATACAATCTACCATGTGTCTGTGTCTTATTATTTGTGATAGTGGGCTAGATGACACTGCTGTGATAATCCCAGGGCTAATAATAAACTTTATATAGTGCAACGCTCATTTTCACTTACAGCAACACTGAACCCATGTGGAGTTAGATCCGAGAACCGCAGCTTTGTCATATTGATCATAGTTACAAAGCAATCATTGCAGACTATGTTATGGCTGTTCTAATTGCAAGCGTGATGTGATTTAGAGACACCTAGGAGACACGGCTCGCAGTGTGCCTGTGAGCACATTTCTAGAAAGGTTTAAGTGAGGAGGACCCACCCTGGATGTGAGCAGCGCGTTCCCTGGGCTCAGGCCCTGGACTGAGGCATAATTTAGAATTAGGTGAAAGTGAGCTGAGCATCAGTGCTCGTCTCTGACTCCTGACTATAGAAGAAACGTGTCCAGCTGCCTCACACTCCTGTCACCACATTTTCCCAGCATGGCAGACCATACCTGTGGACCATGGACCAAAAGAAACCCTTCTTTCCGAGAACTGCTTTTGTCTGCTATTTTTTAAAAGCATTAGGACAAGTTGCTGTTAACACAGGTCATATGTGTTAGGGCCTGCTCCATCTTGTGCTGAGAACACCATGCTGTCACAGATCACTTACGCCTGTTTGCTGTCCTGTCACCAGCCTTCAGTTCAAAGTATAGTTGGCAAGTGAGATGCATGTGTGGAATAAACAAATAATTGAAATGGGCCACTGTATATTTCTATATTATTTCAAACATTTGCTGATCTTTGAACTTGGTTAGTTGGATTGGTTTTGGGTTTTTTCTTTTTGTTTTTTTGGTGTTTTGTTGTTTGTGTGTGTGTGTGTCTGTGTGTGTCTGTATTTTTTATTTGAGACAGGGTTTCTCTGTGTAGCCTTGGTTGTCCTGGACTCACTTTGTAGACCAGGCTGGCCTTGAACTCACAGAGCTCTAACTGCCTCAGCCTCCCATAGTGCTGGGATTACAGGCATGTGCCACCAGACCTGGCTTGGTTTTGGAATCAGGGTGAACTCAGTATTTTTCCACTCAGCTAAGACTCAAAGAAATCTTAAAGACTGGAGGAAAGCTGTTTTTTAACTTAGAGCCGTATTAAGTTTGGTCCTTTCAGTAAGTCTTCTTGGCTCTCCTAGTAAAAAGAAATAATATTACTGGAGTTAATGCCTGAGCTAGCTAGGCTGTGCCAGCTGCTTTTATGTCTACTTGAGACAAGCTAGACTCATTTGGGAAGAGGGAACCTCAGTTAAGAAAATGCCTCACCAAATTATCCTGTGGTGCATTTTCTTATGAGCGATTGCAGTAGGAAAAGCCAGCCCATTGTGGGTGGTGCCACCTAACCCTAACCTTTAACCAAACCCTAACACCTAAATCTATCGCTAATGCTTGCACAACCCTAAAACTAAACCTATCCCTAGCATAACCCTAAAACTAACCCTAACCCTAGCACAAAATTAACCATAACCATAATCTTAAATGTAACCCTAGCACAACCCTAACCCTGACCCTAGCAAAATCCTAATCCTAACGCTAGTACAACCCTAACATTGACACTGACCCTAGCCCTAATATTAAACCCAGCACAACCATAACCCTAACACTAACCCTAAGTTTAACCCTAGCACAACCCTCATCCTAACTCTAATTCTAGCACAACCCTAAGCCTAACCCTAACCTTAATCCTAACCCAAGCAAAACCCTAACCCTAACCTGTACCCCAGTACAACCCTAACCCTAAAACTACCAAAACCCCAAACCTAACCCTAAACCAATCCCTCACCCTCATCCCTGCATAATCCTAAGAATAACCCTAACCCTAACAGAACCCAAACCCTAATCCTAACAATAGCACATCATAATCCTAACCCAATCACAACCCTAACCATAACTCTAAACCCAGCAGAACCATAACAATAACATTGTCACTAACCCCAGCACAAGCTAATATTACAACCTAATCCTATGCCTACCCTTATCACAACCTTGACCATAACTCTAACCCTAGCAAACCCCTAAGTATAACACTATCCCTAAACCTACCACAACCCTAATATTAAAACCTAACCCTATGCCTAACACTAACACTAGCACAACCTTAATACTAGGCATAACCTTAAGACTAACCCTAACCGAAAACCTAATCCTAACACAACCCTAAACATAACCCTAGCACACCCTAAGTAAGTAACAATGTTTCTGAACTAAGTTTAGAAAAAAAGAGAAAAGTGATATATCTCCCGTAGTAGAGAAGAGCACATGAACGGGTTAGCAAGGTAAGAACGAAAAGGAAAGCACACCGTGGTAAACTAAGTACATGAAAACAACAAAACGTGTTCATGACCCATGTTGAGAAGAAAGCAGAAAAGTGATATATCTACCATAGTACAGAAGAACACATAAATGTGTCCCAAAGGTAAGAACAGAAACAGAAAGCACAGCTCTGTGAACTAAGTACAGAAAAAGAAGAAACAGTGTTTCTGAACTAAGTTGAGAAGAAAACAGAAAATTGATATATCTAGCATAGTAGAGAAGAGCAAATAAATGTGTTTCCATGGTAAGAACAGAGACATAAAACACAGAGTTGAGAAGTAAGTACAGGAAAACACGAAACAATGTTTCTGAACTAAGATGAGAAGAAAACAGAAAAGTGATATATCTAGCACAGTTGGAAAGAGCACATAAATGTGTCTCCAAAGTAAGAAAAGAAAGTTAAACCACAGTGTTGTTAACCTAGCACAGGAAACTATGTAACAGTGTTTCTGAACTAAGTTGAGAAGAAAACAGACAAGTGATGTATCTGGTTTAGTACAGAAGAACACATAAAAGCATCTAAAACTTAAGAACAGACAGGCAAAGCACAGCATTGTGAACTAAGTACCTGTAAACATGTAAAAATGTTACTGAACTAAGTGGAGAAGAAAACAGAACAGAGATATATCTCTCGTAGTAGAGAAGAGCACAAAAACATGTTTCCAAAGTAAGAAAAGATAGTTAAAGCGCAGCGTTGTGAACTAAGAACAGGAGAATATGTATCAGAGTTTCTGAGCTAAGTAGAGAAGAAATCAGAAAAGTGAGATATCAAGCATAGTAGAGAAGATCACATACACGTGTTTCCAAGGTAAGAAGAGAAAGGAGAGCACAGCGTTGTGAACTAAGTACATGAAAATAATAAAAAATGTTTCTGAACTGTGTTGAAAACGAAACAGAAAAGTAATATATCTGGCATACTACAGAAGAACACATAAACGTATTTCCCAGGTAAAAACAGACAGGCAAAGCACAGCGTTGTAAACTAAGTACATGTTAAAAATAAAAAGTGTCTCTGACATATGTTGAGAAGAGAACAGAAAAGTGATATATCTGGCATAATACAGAACAACACATAAACGTATCTCCAAAGTAAGAAAAAAAGTTAAAGCACAGCATTGTGAACTAAGTACAGGAAAATGTGTAACGGTGTTTCTGAACTAAGTTGAGAAGAAAACAGAAAAGTGATATATCTGGCATAGTACAGAAGAACACATAAACGTATCAAAAAAAGTTAAGAACAAAAAGGCAAAGCAGAGCGTTGTGAACTAAGTACAAGAAAACATGTAACAATGTTACTGAACTAAGTGGAGAAGAAAATAGAAAAGTGATATAACCTGCTTAGTAGAGAAGAGCACATGAACGGGTTTCCCAGGTAAGAACAGACAGGCAAAGCAAAGCATTGTGAACTAAGTACACGAAAGAAAATAGAAAAGTGCTATATCTAGCATAGTACAGAAGAGCACATGAACATGTCTCCAAGGTAAGAACAGACAGGACAGCACAGCGTTGTAAATTAAGTTCATGAAAACATTAAAAAGTTTTTCTGACCTATGTTGAGAAGAAAAGAAAAAGTGATATATCTGACATAGTCCAGAACAACACATAAAAGGATCTCCAAGTTAACAAAAGAAAGACAAAGCACAGCATTGTGAACTAAGTACATGAAAACAGGTAACAATGTTATTGAACTAAGTTGAGAAGAAAACAGAAGAGTGATATATCTAGGGGAGTAGAGAAAAGCATATATACATATTTACATGATAAAAACCGAAACAGAAAACACAGCATTGAGAAGTACAGGAAAAACTGAAACAGTGTTTCTGAACTAAGATGAGAAGAAAACAGAATAATGATATATCTACCATAGTTGAGAAGAGCACATAAAGGTGTCTCCAAAGTAAGAAAAGACAGTGTTGTGGACTAAGTACAGGTTAGTATCTAGGTTTTTTGTTGATGGTTTTTTTTTTGTTTTATGTTTGTTTGTTTGTTTGTTTTGTATTTTTTTGTTGTTAGTTGAAACAAGGTTTCCCGAGAAAGAATATCACCTGCAAAGCAGGATTAAAACTCAGGGATCTGCCTGCCTCTGCCGTCTTCAGGGTGCTGGGCCTAAAGGAATGCACCACCACACCCAGCTTGGCTTCCTTGTATTTCTTCATTCCAGGAAGGCATTTTGTTTTTCTTCTTCTGGTTTATACTCTTTATTCTATATTTATTCTTTATCATATATTTAGTGAAATTTACAAAAATCTCCCTCTCTCACCTCTGTGGTATGTGTTTGAGAGAGAGAGAGAGAATCTCTGTGTGTGATGTGTGTCTTTCTTTTTCTTCTCCCCCTCAACCCTTGCTTGACTGCAGAGAATAAAACAAACAAGCAAACAAAAAGCATGAAAACAAAACAGCAACAACAACAACAAAAGCAGAAGCAGGCCTTCTCTTTGTTTCAAGGCCAGACTGGTCTCCAGAGTGAGTGGCAGGGCAGCCACCCCTATCTGGAGAGAGAAAAAATAAACTAAAACAAAACAAAACAAAACAAAGAAACAGACACAAAACCAAAGCTTGTTTGTTTTTGATTTCTCATTCACTTATTTAATTTTAAAATATAGCTAGTTCTCTGTCTCTCAGAGACATACAGAGAGAGAGGAGAGAGAGAGAGAGAGACAGAGAGAGAGACAGAGAGATGATATGGAGAGTTTGTCTCAAATAAATAAATAACTAGATAATAAATAGCCGAACAAATAATAAATGGATAAATAGATAGATAAATAAATCAATTTGGCGGCTGGAGGATTGGCTCAGTGGTTAAGAGCACATGGTCTGGTCTCCTCAAGATCCCACACTCAACTCAAAACACACACATGGCAGCTCAGGACCTTCAGTTCCAGATCTTCTGACACCCTCATACAGACACACATGAAATAAAAACCAATAAGTAAACAAACTCAGAAAGAACTAGAGAAGTTTCCAAGGGGTGAGAAAAACTGTGCCGAGGCATCTACTCGGTATGAAAGACAGCCAATACAGAGAGACATCGGCTCATAAACTTGTGTCAACAAAACACAAGAAATAAAATTAAAACATAGGCCGGGCATGGTGAAGCATGACTGCCATCCCAGGTCTCGAGGAGTCAGAGAGAGGCAAGTGGATCTCTCTGAGTTCCAGGCCAGCCTGGTCTCCAAAACCAAGGCTACCAAGGCTGGAAACAAACAAACAAAACAAAAACAGAAACAAACCAAAGCAACAAATAAATAAATGTGTGGATGGATAAATAAATAAAGCAAGCAAACACACACACACACACACACACACACACAATGAATTAGAGTCTGTGCTGGTGGTGGCAGTACAGGCCTGCACATTACCTATCTCTCTGAATAAATTCTAACTCTAAATGGGAAACTTACACACTGGGGCTGTAAGGATACTGGCAGGAAGACAGGCAGATGAGGGCAAAACAAACACACACAGAACATGAATAATACAGTCAAAATCAACCAAGGAATGAGGGAGGGGGCTACGGCTGGGATACAAAGTAAATAACCTGTGAATAATATTAAAAAATAAACAATAATATTAAAAAACAAACAACAACCACAACAACAACCAAGGAAGAACAATTCAGCAACAAGCTAGAGGGAGAGACAAGAAGGCTCACAGCAAACTGGTTCAGCACCATTGCACAGACCCAGGTCTTGGGATTGGGGTCAGGAAAAAAACCAAAAACAAAAAACAAAACAAAAGAAAAAGCAGAAGCAGGCTTTTCCTTGTTTCAAGGCCAAACTGGTCTCCAGAGCAGTGGCAGGACAGCCACTACATGCAAACTAAACACCAAACCAGAAACAAACAAACAAAAAAAAGAAAAATAGAAATAAATGAAATGTGGACTCACAGATTGTGCAGGAACAACACCTATGACGGAAAGACTATGTGTTTAGTTAGTTTTATTTATTCTATATTTATTCTTTATCATATATCCTAAACCCAGCACAACCCTAACCCTAACCCTTACCCTAGCACAACCCTAACCCTAAACCTAACCCTTTACCTTATACCTAAATCTAACCCTAAAGGTAACACTAAGCCTATCACAACACTAACCCAACCATAACCTTAACCTAGAACAACCTTAACTCTAACCTTAACATAACCCTAACGCTAACCTTAACCCTAACCATAGCACAACCCTAACCCTAACCATAACCATAGCCCTAAAACCAGCAAAACCGTGAACCGTAGCAGAACACTAACCCTAACATTAACCCTAACCCTAACCCTACCCGTAACCCTATACATAACCTACCCTTACCTCTACCCCTACCCCTGAACCTGACCCTGACCCTGAGCCTGACCCTGACCCTGACCCTGACCCTAACCCTAACCCTAACCCTAACCCCAACCCCAACCCCAACCCCAACCCCAACCCCAACCCCAACCCCAACCCTAACCCTAACCCCAACCCCAACCCCAACCCCAACCCCAACCCCAACCCCAACCCCAACCCCAACCCTAACCCTAACCCTAACCCTAACCCCAACCCTAACCTGCCCGTCATCAGGGCAGGGCCAGGCGCAGGCCTGTCGCTCGGTCTTTGCTGGAGGGGGTCGGGGGGTTCTAATTTTGTCGCTCTTTAGTCACATTTTCTCTTCTCTCTCTTTCCTTCTTTCTGCTTTTTCGGGACAGGGTTTCTCTGTGTAGCCCTGGCTGCCCTGGGCAAGCGCTGTAGACCAGGCTGGCCCCGAACTCACGCCAGCAGCCTGCCCCGGCCTCGGCCACACCCGGCTCCAGCTGCCGTTTCCTCGTGGTAAGACAGGAAGTCGTCAGCAGTGAAGGCAACGCCTGCAATCCCGGCGCGTGAGGGGCTGAGGCAGGGGGATCACAGCTGCGAGCAGCCGGAGCTCCGCGACGAGGCTCGGTCAGCACCAAAACTCTCACAATCTGCAGGTTAGAGCAGATGAGGAGGAGGAGGAGGAGGAGGGAGAGAAGAGGCGGCAGCAGCAGCTGGACGGTGGCCGCACACGGTGACCCTGCACTGAGCAGCTGGACGGTGGCCGCACACTGTGACCCTGCACTGAGCAGCTGGACGGTGGCCGCACACGGTGACCCTGCACTCAGCAGCTGGACGGTGGCCGCACACTGTGACCCTGCACTGAGCAGCTGGACGGTGGCCGCACACGGTGACCCTGCAGCAGCAGCTGGACGGTGGCCGCACACTGTGACCCTGCACTCAGGCAGCAGCTGGACGGTGGCCGCACACTGTGACCCTGCACTCAGCAGCTGGACGGTGGCCGCACACTGTGACCCTGCACTCAGCAGCTGGACGGTGGCCGCACACTGTGACCCTGCACTCAGCAGCAGCTGGACGGTGGCCGCACACTGTGACCCTGCACTCAGCAGCTGGACGGTGGCCGCACACTGTGACCCTGCACTCAGCAGCTGGACGGTGGCCGCACACGGTGACCCTGCACTCAGCAGCTGGACGGTGGCCGCACACTGTGACCCTGCACTGAGAAGCTGGACGGTGGCCGCACACGGTGACCCTGCACTCAGCAGCTGGACGGTGGCCGCACACGGTGACCCTGCACTCAGCAGCTGGACGGTGGCCGCACACTGTGACCCTGCACTCAGCAGCAGCTGGACGGTGGCCGCACACGGTGACCCTGCACTCAGCAGCTGGACGGTGGCCGCACACTGTGACCCTGCACTCAGCAGCTGGACGGTGGCCGAACACTGTGACCCTGCAGCAGCAGCTGGACGGTGGCCGCACACTGTGACCCTGCACTGAGCAGCTGGACGGTGGCCGCACACGGTGACCCTGCACTCAGCAGCAGCTGGACGGTGGCCGCACACTGTGACCCTGCACTCAGCAGCTGGACGGTGGCCGCACACTGTGACCCTGCACTCAGCAGCTGGACGGTGGCCGCACACTGTGACCCTGCACTCAGCAGCTGGACGGTGGCCGCACACTGTGACCCTGCACTCAGCAGCTGGACGGTGGCCGCACACTGTGACCCTGCACTCAGCAGCTGGACGGTGGCCGCACACGGTGACCCTGCACTGAGCAGCTGGACGGTGGCCGCACACGGTGACCCTGCAGCAGCAGCTGGACGGTGGCCGCACACTGTGACCCTGCACTCAGCAGCTGGACGGTGGCCGCACACTGTGACCCTGCACTCAGCAGCTGGACGGTGGCCGCACACGGTGACCCTGCACTCAGCAGCTGGACGGTGGCCGCACACTGTGACCCTGCACTGAGAAGCTGGACGGTGGCCGCACACTGTGACCCTGCACTCAGCAGCTGGACGGTGGCCGCACACTGTGACCCTGCACTCAGCAGCTGGACGGTGGCCGCACACTGTGACCCTGCAGCAGCAGCAGCTGGACGGTGGCCGCACACGGTGACCCTGCACTCAGCAGCTGGACGGTGGCCGCACACTGCGACCCTGCACTCAGCAGCTGGACGGTGGCCGCACACTGTGACCCTGCACTCAGCAGCTGGACGGTGGCCGCACACTGTGACCCTGCACTGAGCAGCTGGACGGTGGCCGCACACGGTGACCCTGCACTCAGCAGCTGGACGGTGGCCGCACACTGTGACCCTGCACTCAGCAGCAGCTGGACGGTGGCCGCACACGGTGACCCTGCAGCAGCAGCAGCTGGACGGTGGCCGCACACTGTGACCCTGCAGCAGCAGCAGCTGGACGGTGGCCGCACACGGTGACCCTGCAGCAGCAGCAGCTGGACGGTGGCCGCACACGGTGACCCTGCAGCAGCAGCAGCTGGACGGTGGCCGCACACTGTGACCCTGCACTCAGCAGCTGGACGGTGGCCGCACACTGTGACCCTGCACTCAGCAGCTGGACGGTGGCCGCACACGGTGACCCTGCACTGAGCAGCTGGACGGTGGCCGCACACTGTGACCCTGCACTCAGCAGCTGGACGGTGGCCGCACACTGTGACCCTGCACTCAGCAGCAGCTGGACGGTGGCCGCACACTGTGACCCTGCACTCAGCAGCTGGACGGTGGCCGCACACTGTGACCCTGCACTCAGGCAGCAGCAGCTGGACGGTGGCCGCACACGGTGACCCTGCACTCAGCAGCTGGACGGTGGCCGCACACTGTGACCCTGCACTCAGCAGCTGGACGGTGGCCGCACACTGTGACCCTGCACTCAGCAGCTGGACGGTGGCCGCACACGGTGACCCTGCAGCAGCAGCTGGACGGTGGCCGCACACTGTGACCCTGCACTCAGCAGCTGGACGGTGGCGGCACACGGTGACCCTGCACTCAGCAGCTGGACGGTGGCCGCACACTGTGACCCTGCACTCAGCAGCTGGACGGTGGCCGCACACTGTGACCCTGCACTCAGCAGCTGGACGGTGGCCGCACACTGTGACCCTGCACTCAGCAGCTGGACGGTGGCCGCACACTGTGACCCTGCACTCAGCAGCTGGACGGTGGCCGCACACGGTGACCCTGCACTCAGGCAGCAGCAGCTGGACGGTGGCCGCACACTGTGACCCTGCACTCAGGCAGCAGCAGCTGGACGGTGGCCGCACACTGTGACCCTGCACTCAGGCAGCAGCAGCTGGACGGTGGCCGCACACGGTGACCCTGCACTGAGCAGCTGGACGGTGGCCGCACACTGTGACCCTGCACTCAGCAGCAGCTGGACGGTGGCCGCACACGGTGACCCTGCACTCAGCAGCTGGACGGTGGCCGCACACGGTGACCCTGCACTCAGCAGCTGGACGGTGGCCGCACACTGTGACCCTGCACTCAGCAGCTGGACGGTGGCCGCACACTGTGACCCTGCACTCAGCAGCTGGACGGTGGCCGCACACTGTGACCCTGCAGCAGCAGCTGGACGGTGGCCGCACACTGTGACCCTGCACTCAGCAGCTGGACGGTGGCCGCACACTGTGACCCTGCACTCAGCAGCAGCTGGACGGTGGCCGCACACTGTGACCCTGCACTCAGCAGCTGGACGGTGGCCGCACACTGTGACCCTGCACTCAGCAGCAGCTGGACGGTGGCCGCACACTGTGACCCTGCACTCAGGCAGCAGCTGGACGGTGGCCGCACACTGTGACCCTGCAGCAGCAGCTGGACGGTGGCCGCACACTGTGACCCTGCAGCAGCTGGACGGTGGCCGCACACTGTGACCCTGCACTCAGCAGCAGCTGGACGGTGGCCGCACACTGTGACCCTGCACTCAGCAGCTGGACGGTGGCCGCACACTGTGACCCTGCAGCAGCTGGACGGTGGCCGCACACTGTGACCCTGCACTCAGCAGCTGGACGGTGGCCGCACACTGTGACCCTGCACTCAGCAGCTGGACGGTGGCCGCACACTGTGACCCTGCACTCAGCAGCTGGATGGTGGCCGCACACTGTGACCCTGCAGCAGCAGCAGCTGGACGGTGGCCGCACACTGTGACCCTGCACTCAGCAGCAGCTGGACGGTGGCCGCACACTGTGACCCTGCACTCAGCAGCTGGACGGTGGCCGCACACTGTGACCCTGCAGCAGCTGGACGGTGGCCGCACACTGTGACCCTGCACTCAGCAGCTGGACGGTGGCCGCACACTGTGACCCTGCACTCAGCAGCTGGACGGTGGCCGCACACTGTGACCCTGCAGCAGCAGCTGGACGGTGGCCGCACACTGTGACCCTGCACTCAGCAGCAGCTGGACGGTGGCCGCACACTGTGACCCTGCACTCAGCAGCTGGACGGTGGCCGCACACTGTGACCCTGCACTCAGCAGCTGGACGGTGGCCGCACACTGTGACCCTGCAGCAGCAGCTGGACGGTGGCCGCACACGGTGACCCTGCACTCAGCAGCTGGACGGTGGCCGCACACGGTGACCCTGCACTCAGCAGCTGGACGGTGGCCGCACACGGTGACCCTGCACTCAGCAGCTGCTGGACGGTGGCCGCACACTGTGACCCTGCACTCAGCAGCTGGACGGTGGCCGCACACTGTGACCCTGCACTCAGGCAGCAGCAGCTGGACGGTGGCCGCACACTGTGACCCTGCACTCAGGCAGCAGCAGCTGGACGGTGGCCGCACACTGTGACCCTGCACTCAGGCAGCAGCAGCTGGACGGTGGCCGCACACGGTGACCCTGCAGCAGCAGCTGGACGGTGGCCGCACACTGTGACCCTGCACTCAGCAGCTGGACGGTGGCCGCACACGGTGACCCTGCACTCAGCAGCTGGACGGTGGCCGCACACGGTGACCCTGCAGCAGCAGCAGCTGGACGGTGGCCGCACACGGTGACCCTGCAGCAGCAGCAGCTGGACGGTGGCCGCACACTGTGACCCTGCAGCAGCAGCTGGACGGTGGCCGCACACTGTGACCCTGCAGCAGCAGCTGGACGGTGGCCGCACACTGTGACCCTGCACTCAGCAGCTGGACGGTGGCCGCACACTGTGACCCTGCACTGAGCAGCTGGACGGTGGCCGCACACTGTGACCCTGCAGCAGCAGCAGCTGGACGGTGGCCGCACACGGTGACCCTGCACTCAGGCAGCAGCAGCTGGACGGTGGCCGCACACTGTGACCCTGCACTCAGCAGCTGGACGGTGGCCGCACACTGTGACCCTGCACTCAGCAGCTGGACGGTGGCCGCACACGGTGACCCTGCAGCAGCAGCAGCTGGACGGTGGCCGCACACGGTGACCCTGCACTCAGCAGCTGGACGGTGGCCGCACACGGTGACCCTGCACTCAGCAGCTGGACGGTGGCCGCACACTGTGACCCTGCACTCAGCAGCTGGACGGTGGCCGCACACGGTGACCCTGCACTCAGCAGCTGGACGGTGGCCGCACACTGTGACCCTGCACTCAGCAGCAGCTGGACGGTGGCCGCACACGGTGACCCTGCACTCAGCAGCTGGACGGTGGCCGCACACGGTGACCCTGCACTCAGGCAGCAGCAGCTGGACGGTGGCCGCACTCCTTGATCCGGGCACTCGGGCGGCGGCTCTCTCAGCTGGGCCAGCAGCGTCTGCACAGTTAGTGCCCGGACACCCGGGCTCACACGAAGAAACCGAAGCAAAGCACAGAGTCCACACAGCAGGACCCGCGCGGCTGCCCAGGACGGCACAGCACCGTCTCCACAGAACGACCCCTCCCGGGTCGCCACGGTCACCCTCCGTTCGCAGCTCTCTCTCTAGCTCAGCTGCTCGCAGCTCTCTCTCTCTACCTCAGCTGCTCGCAGCTCTCTCTCTCTCTCTACCTCAGCTGCTCGCAGCTCTCTCTCTCTACCTAAGCTGCTCGCAGCTCTCTCTCTCTACCTCAGCTGCTCGCAGCTCTCTCTCTCTCTCTACCTCAGCTGCTCTCACCTCTCTCTCTCTACCTCAGCTGCTCGCAGCTCTCTCTCTCTACCTCAGCTGCTCACAGCTCTCTCTCTCTACCTCAGCTGCTCGCAGCTCTCTCTCTCTACCTCAGCTGCTCGCAGCTCTCTCTCTACCTCAGCTGCTCGCAGCTCTCTCTCTCTCTCTCTCCGCAGCCCCGAGCAGCTCTCTCTCTCTCTCTCTCTCTAGCTCAGCTGCTCGCAGCTCTCTCTCTCTAGCTCAGCTGCTCACAGCTCTCTCTCTCTCTCTAGCTCAGCTGCTCGCAGCTCTCTCTCTCTCTCTCTCTCTCTCTCTACCTCAGCTGCTCGCAGCTCTCTCTCTCTCTCTAGCTCAGCTGCTCGCAGCTCTCTCTCTCTCTCTCTCCGCAGCCCCGAGCAGCGCTGCAGGGAACTTGATGTCACGTGCACAGCCGCAGGGGGTCGCGGGCTCCAGCTCGTTCTTTCCTCCTGTTTGAACTCAAATCCCGAACTGCTCTCCGCGCGGCGACACTGTGTGACGGTCACATCGCACCAGCGGCGGCGCCGGACACTCGTGCTTCCGGGCTGAGCATCCGCTGTCGATTAACAACTCCAGATCGGGGCGGGGGACCTGGACCACTGAGAGCGCGAATTTGCCGCTGTTCAAGCACAGCCTCAGCCTCGCTCACTCACAGCCTCAGCCTCGCTCACTCACAGCCTCAGCCTCGCTCACACACAGCCTCAGCCTCACACACAGCCTCAGCCTCGCTCACACACAGCCTCAGCCTCGCTCACTCACAGCCTCAGCCTCGCTCACACACAGCCTCAGCCTCACACACAGCCTCAGCCTCACACACACAGCCTCAGCCTCGCTCACACACAGCCTCAGCCTCGCTCACTCACAGCCTCAGCCTCGCTCACTCACAGCCTCAGCCTCGCTCACTCACAGCCTCAGCCTCGCTCACTCACAGCCTCAGCCTCGCTCACACACAGCCTCAGCCTCGCTCACTCACAGCCTCAGCCTCGCTCACTCACAGTCTCAGCCTCGCTCACAGCCTCAGCCTCGCTCACTCACAGTCTCAGCCTCGCTCACTCACAGCCTCAGCCTCGCTCACACACAGCCTCAGCCTCGCTCACTCACAGCCTCAGCCTCGCTCACACAGTGTCTCAGCCTCGCTCACTCACAGCCTCAGCCTCACACACAGCCTCAGCCTCGCTCACACACAGCCTCAGCCTCGCTCACACACAGCCTCAGCCTCGCTCACTCACAGCCTCAGCCTCACTCACACACAGCCTCAGCCTCACTCACAGCCTCAGCCTCACTCACACACAGCCTCAGCCTCACACACAGCCTCAGCCTCGCTCACTCACAGCCTCAGCCTCGCTCACTCACAGCCTCAGCCTCGCTCACTCACAGCCTCAGCCTCGCTCACTCACAGCCTCAGCCTCGCTCACACACAGCCTCAGCCTCACTCACAGCCTCAGCCTCGCTCACTCACAGTCTCAGCCTCGCTCACTCACAGCCTCAGCCTCGCTCACACACAGCCTCAGCCTCGCTCACACACAGCCTCAGCCTCGCTCACAGCCTCAGCCTCGCTCACTCACAGCCTCAGCCTCGCTCACACACAGCCTCAGCCTCGCTCACTCACAGCCTCAGCCTCACGCACAGCCTCAGCCTCCCTCACACACAGCCTCAGCCTCGCTCACACACAGCCTCAGCCTCACACACAGCCTCAGCCTCACACACAGCCTCAGCCTCACACACAGCCTCAGCCTCACACACAGCCTCAGCCTCGCTCACACACAGCCTCAGCCTCCCTCACACACAGTCTCAGCCTCGCTCACTCACAGCCTCAGCCTCGCTCACACACAGCCTCAGCCTCGCTCACACACAGCCTCAGCCTCACACACAGCCTCAGCCTCGCTCACAGCCTCAGCCTCGCTCACACACAGCCTCAGCCTCACACACAGCCTCAGCCTCGCTCACTCACAGCCTCAGCCTCGCTCACACACAGCCTCAGCCTCACACACAGTCTCAGCCTCCCTCACACACAGTCTCAGCCTCGCTCACACACAGCCTCAGCCTCACACACAGCCTCAGCCTCACACACAGCCTCAGCCTCGCTCACACACAGCCTCAGCCTCGCTCACACACAGCCTCAGCCTCACACACAGCCTCAGCCTCGCTCACTCACAGCCTCAGCCTCACACACAGCCTCAGCCTCGCTCACACACAGCCTCAGCCTCGCTCACACACAGCCTCAGCCTCGCTCACACACAGCCTCAGCCTCGCTCACACACAGCCTCAGCCTCGCTCACACACAGCCTCAGCCTCACACACAGCCTCAGCCTCACGCACAGCCTCAGCCTCGCTCACACACAGCCTCAGCCTCGCTCACACACAGCCTCAGCCTCACACACAGCCTCAGCCTCGCTCACTCACAGCCTCAGCCTCACACACAGCCTCAGCCTCGCTCACACACAGCCTCAGCCTCACACACAGCCTCAGCCTCGCTCACTCACAGCCTCAGCCTCACACACAGCCTCAGCCTCGCTCACTCACA
>NW_026843688.1:45000-47500 GCF_030254825.1 Meriones unguiculatus
GACACACACACACAGACACACACACAGACACACACAGACACACACACAGACACACACATACAGAGACACACACACACAGACACACACACTGACACACACAGACACACACACAGACACAGACACACACACAGACACACACAGACACACGCACACGCACAGACACACACACACAGACACACACACACAGACACACACACAGACACACACACAGACACACACAGAGACACACACACACAGACACAGACACACACACAGACACACACACACACACATACAGACACACACACACACACAGACACACACACACACACAGACACACACACAGACACACACACACAGACACACACACAGACACACACACACAGACACAGAGACACACAGACACACACACACAGAAAAACACACAGACACACACAGACACACGCACACGCACAGACACACACACAGAGACACACAAAGACACACACTCACACACGCACACAAACAGACACACACACACAGACACACACGCACACACAGACACACACACAGACACACACGCACACACAGACACACACACACAGACACTGACACAGACACACACACAGACACAGACACACAGAGACACACACACACACAGAGACACACACAGACACACACACACAGACACACACACATACACACACAGACACACACACACACACAGACACAGACACACACACACAGACACACACACACAGACACACATACAGACACACACGCACACAGACGCACACAGACACACACACACAGACACACACACACACGCGCACAGACACAGACACACACAGACACACACACACACAGACACACACAGACACAGACACACACACATAGAGACACACACAGACACACACACACCGACACACAGAAAGACACACACACAGACATACACACACACACGCAAAGACACACACACACGCACAGACACACACACACAGACACACACAGACACAGACACACACACAGACATACACACACACACGCAAAGACACACACACACAGACACACACACAGACACACACACAGACACACACACACGCACAGACACACACACACAGACACACACAGACACACACACACAGACACACACACACACACAGACACACACACACAGACACAGAGACACAGATAGACACACACACACACAGACACACACACACACACAGACACACACACAGACACACACACACAGGCACACACAGACACACACATAGACACACACACACATAGACACATGCACACACAGACACACACACAGACACAGACACACACACAGACACACACAGACACACACACAGACACTCACACAGACACACACAGACACACACACAGACACACACACACAGATACACAGACACACACACACACACAGACACACACACACACCGATACACACACAGACACACACACTAAAACACACGGACACATACACACAGACACACACAGACACAGACACACAGACACACACACAGACACACACACACAGACAAACACACACAGACACACACAGACACACACAGACACACACAGATACACACAGACACACACAGACACACACACGGACACAGACACACCCAAACACCCACACACAGACACACACACAGACACACACACACAGACACACACACAGACACACACACAGACACACACACTCAGACACAGACACACACACACAGACACAGATACACACAGACACACACACACAGACACACACACACAGACACACACACACAGAGACACACACACAGACACACACAGACACACACACAGAGACACACATACACACACAGACAAACACAAACACACACACATACACAGACACACAAAGAAACACACACAGACACACACACACACACAGGCACACACACACAGTCACACACACAGACATACACACAGACACAGACACACACACACAGTCACACACACAGACACACACACAGACACAGACACACAGATACACACAAACACACACACATACACAGACACACAAAGACACACACAGACACACACACAGACACACACAAACACACACACAGACACAGACACACACACAGACACACACAAACACACACACAGACACAGACACACAAAGACACACACACAGACACACACACAGACACACACACACACAGACACAGACACACAGACACACATAGACACACAGACACACACAGACACACACACACAGACACACACACACACACAGACACACACACACACAGACACACACACACATAGACACACACAAACAGACACACACACAGACACACACACACACAGACACACAGACGCACACAGACACACACACACACGCGCACAGACACACACACACACAGACACACACAGACACAGACACACACACACCGACACACAAAAAGACACACACACAGACATACACACACACACGCAAAGACACACACACACGCACAGACACACACACAGACACACACAGACACAGACACACACAGACATACACACA
>NW_026843688.1:85000-87500 GCF_030254825.1 Meriones unguiculatus
GAGACACAGACACACACACAGACACACACAGACACACACACACCGACACACACACACAGACACACACACACAGACACACAAACACACACATACACACACACACAAAGACACACACACACACAGACACACACACAGACACACACACACAGACACACACACACACAGACACACACAGACACACACACACACATAGACACACACACAGACACACACACACAGACACACACACACAGACACAGACACACACACACAGACACACACAGACACAAACACACAGACACACACACACACAGACACACAGACACACACACACACACAGACACACAGACACACACACAGACACACACACACAGACACACACACACACACACAGACACACACACACAGACACACACACACAGACACACACACACATACACACACACACAGACACACACAGACACAGACACACACACACACACAGACAAACACACAAACACACACACAGAGACACACATACACACACAGACATACACACACACAGACACAGACACACACACAGACACACACAGACACACTCACAGACACACACAGACACACACACAGACAGACACACACACAGACACACACAGACACACACAGACACACACAGACACACACACAGACACACACACAGACACACACAGACACACAGAGACACACACACAGACACAAACACACAGACACACACACAGACACACACACAGACACACACAGACACACACACAGAAACATACGCAAACACAGACACACACAGACACACACACAGACACACACACACACACACACAGACACACACACACAGACACACACAGACACACACAGACACACACACACAGACACACACAAACACACACACAGACACACACACAAACACACACACACAGACACACACACACAGAAAAACACACAGACACACACAGACACACGCACACGCACAGACACACACACAGAGACACACAAAGACACACACTCACACACGCACACACACAGACACACACACACAGACACACACGCACACACAGACACACACACAGACACACACGCACACACAGACACACACACACAGACACTGACACAGACACACACACAGACACAGACACACAGAGACACACACACACACAGAGACACACACAGACACAGACACACACAGACACACATACACTGACACACAGACACACACAAACACAGACAGACACACACACACAGACACACACAGACACACACACAGACACACGCAGATACACACACAAAGACACACACAGACACACAGACAGACACACACACACAGACACACACAGACACACACACAGACACACGCAGACACACACACACCGACACACACAGACACACCCACACACACACACACAGACACACACACACAGACACACACAAACACAGACAGACACACACACACAGACACACACAGACACACACACAGACACAGACACACACACAGACAAACACACACACATACACAGACACACAAAGACACACACACAGACACACACACAGACACACACACAGACACACACACACAGACACACACACAGACACAGACACACAGACACACACAGACACACACACACACACACAGACACAGACACACACACACAGACACACACACACAGACACACATACAGACACACACGCACACAGACGCACACAGACACACACACACAGACACACACACACACGCGCACAGACACAGACACACACAGACACACACACACACAGACACACACAGACACACACACACCGACACACAGAAAGACACACACACACGCACAGACACACACACACAGACACACACAGACACAGACACACACACAGACATACACACACACACGCAAAGACACACACACACAGACACACACACAGACACACACACAGACACACACACACGCACAGACACACACACACAGACACATACACACACAGACACAGACAGACACAGACAGACACACACACACACACAGACAGACACACACACAGACACACACACAGACACACACAGACACACACAGACAGACACACAGACACACGCACACATAGACACACGCACACACAGACACACACAGACACACACACAGACACAGACACACACACAGACACACACAGACAGACAGACAGACACACACACAGACACACACAGACACACACATACACTGACACACAGACACACACAAACACAGACAGACACACACACACAGACACACACAGACACACACACAGACACACGCAGACACACACACAAAGACACACACAGACACACCCACACACACACACACAGACACACACACACAGACACACACAAACACAGACAGACACACACAGAAACACACACACAGACACAGACACACACAGACACACACACAGAGACACACAAAGACACACACACGGACACACAAACACACACATACACACACACAAAGACAAACACACAGACACACACAGACACACACAGACACAGACACACGCA
>NW_026843688.1:95000-97500 GCF_030254825.1 Meriones unguiculatus
GACACACACACAGACACATACAGACACACACACTGACACACACACAGACACACACACAGACACAGACACACACAGACACACACACACACACACAGACACACACACACACAGACACACACACAGACACACACACAGAAACACACACACAGACACACACACACACAGACACACACATACAGACACACATACAGACACACACACACACACAGACACACACAGACACACACAGACACACACACACAGACACACACACGGACACACACAAACACACACACAGACACACGCACACAGACACACACAGACACACACACACAGACACAGACACAGACACACACAGACACACACACACAGACACACACACAGACACACACAGATACACACAGACACACACCCAAACACCCACACACAGACACACACACAGACACACACACAGACACACACACTCAGACACAGACACACACACACAGACACAGATACACACAGACACACACACACAGACACACACACACAGACACACACACACAGAGACACACACACAGACACACACAGACACACACACAGAGACACACATACACACACAGACAAACACAAACACACACACATACACAGACACACAAAGAAACACACACAGACACACACACACACAGGCACACACACACAGTCACACACACAGACACACACACACAGACACAGACACACAGATACACACAAACACACACACATACACAGACACACAAAGACACACACAGACACACACACAGACACACACAAACACACACACAGACACACACAGACACACACACAGACACACACAGACACACACACAGACACACACACACAGACACACAAACACAGACACACATAGACACACAGACACACACAGACACACACACACACAGACACACACACACATAGACACACACAAACAGACACACATACAGACACACACGCACACAGACGCACACAGACACACACACACACGCGCACAGACACACACACACACAGACACACACAGACACAGACACACACACATAGAGACACACACACGCACAGACACACACACACCGACACACAGAAAGACACACACACAGACATACACACACACAGGCAAAGACACACACACACGCACAGACACAGACACACACACAGACACAGACACACACAGACAGACACACACACACACAGACAGACACACACAGACACACATAGACACACACACAGACACACACACACAGACACACATAGACACACAAACAGACACACACACACAGACACACACACAGACACAGACACACACACAGACAAACACACACACATACACAGACACACAAAGACACACACACAGACATACACACAGACACACACACACAGACACACACACAGACACACACACAGACACAGACACACACAGACACACACAGACACAGACACACACAGACATACACACACACACGCAAAGACACACACACACAGACACACACACAGACACACACACAGACACACACACGCACACACAGACACACACACACAGACACACACACACAGACACACACAGACAGACACACACACACAGACACACACACACAGACACACACAGACACACACAGACAGACACACACACATACACACAGACACACACACACAGACACACACACAGACACACACACAGACACAGACACACACAGACAGACACACACACACACACAGACAGACACACACACAGACACACACACACAGACACACATAGACACACAAACAGACACACACACACAGACACACACACAGACACAGACACACACAGACAGACACACACAGACACACACACAGACACACACAAACACACACACATACACAGACACACAAAGACACACACACAGACACACACACAGACACACACACACAGACACACACACACACACACACAGACACACACAGACACACACACACACAGACACACACACACACGCGCACAGACACACACACACACAGACACACACAGACACAGACACACACACATAGAGACACACACACGCACAGACACACAAACACCGACACACAGAAAGACACACACACAGACATACACACACACACGCAAAGACACACACACACGCACAGACACACACACAGACACACACAGACACAGACACACACAGACATACACACACACACGCAAAGACACACACACACAGACACACACACAGACACACGCACAGACACACACACACAGACAAACACAGACACACACAGACAGACACACACACATACACAGACACACACACAGACACACACACAGACACACACACAGACACAGACACAGACACACACAGACAGACACACACACACACACAGACAGACACACACACACACACAGACAGACACACACACAGACACACACACACAGACACACATAGACACACAAACAGACACACACACACAGACACACACACACAGACACAGACACACACACAGACAAACACACACACATACACAGACACACAAA
>NW_026843688.1:110000-122500 GCF_030254825.1 Meriones unguiculatus
ACAGACACACACACTCAGACACAGACACACACACACAGACACAGATACACACAGACACACACACACAGACACACACACACAGAGACACACACACAGACACACACAGACACACACACAGAGACACACATACACACACAGACAAACACAAACACACACACATACACAGACACACAAAGAAACACACACAGACACACACACACACAGGCACACACACACAGTCACACACACAGACACACACACACAGACACAGACACACAGATACACACAAACACACACACATACACAGACACACAAAGACACACACAGACACACACACAGACACACACAAACACACACACAGACACACACAGACACACACACAGACACACACAGACAAACACACAGACACACACACACAGACACACAAACACAGACACACATAGACACACAGACACACACAGACACACACACACACAGACACACACACACATAGACACACACAAACAGACACACATACAGACACACACGCACACAGACGCACACAGACACACACACACACGCGCACAGACACACACACACACAGACACAGACACACACACATAGAGACACACACACGCACAGACACACACACACCGACACACAGAAAGACACACACACAGACATACACACACACACGCAAAGACACACACACACGCACAGACACAGACACACACACAGACACAGACACACACAGACAGACACACACACACACAGACAGACACACACAGACACACATAGACACACACACAGACACACACACACAGACACACATAGACACACAAACAGACACACACACACAGACACACACACAGACACAGACACACACACAGACAAACACACACACATACACAGACACACAAAGACACACACACAGACATACACACAGACACACACACACAGACACACACACAGACACACACACAGACACAGACACACACAGACACACACAGACACAGACACACACAGACATACACACACACACGCAAAGACACACACACACAGACACACACACAGACACACACACAGACACACACACGCACACACAGACACACACACACAGACACACACACACAGACACACACAGACAGACACACACACACAGACACACACACACAGACACACACAGACACACACAGACAGACACACACACATACACACAGACACACACACACAGACACACACACAGACACGCACACAGACACAGACACACACAGACAGACACACACACACACACAGACAGACACACACACAGACACACACACACAGACACACATAGACACACAAACAGACACACACACACAGACACACACACAGACACAGACACACACAGACAGACACACACAGACACACACACAGACACACACAAACACACACACATACACAGACACACAAAGACACACACACAGACACACACACAGACACACACACACAGACACACACACACACACACAGACACACACAGACACACACACACACAGACACACACACACACGCGCACAGACACACACACACACAGACACACACAGACACAGACACACACACATAGAGACACACACACGCACAGACACACAAACACCGACACACAGAAAGACACACACACAGACATACACACACACACGCAAAGACACACACACACGCACAGACACACACACAGACACACACAGACACAGACACACACAGACATACACACACACACGCAAAGACACACACACAGACACACACACAGACACACACACAGACACACACACGCACAGACACACACACACAGACAAACACAGACACACACAGACAGACACACACACATACACAGACACACACACAGACACACACACAGACACACACACAGACACAGACACAGACACACACAGACAGACACACACACACACACAGACAGACACACACACACACACAGACAGACACACACACAGACACACACACACAGACACACATAGACACACAAACAGACACACACACACAGACACACACACACAGACACAGACACACACACAGACAAACACACACACATACACAGACACACAAAGACACACACACAGACACACACAAACACACACACATACACAGACACACAAAGACACACACACAGACACACACACAGACACACACACAGACACACACACAGACACACACACACAGACACACACACACAGACACAGACACACAGACACACACAGACACACACAGACACACACACACAGACACACACACACAGACACACACACACAGACACACATACAGACACACACGCACACAGACGCACACAGACACACACACACAGACACACACACACATACACACACAGACACACACACAGACACACACACACAGACACAGAGACACAGATAGACACACACACACTCAGACACGCACACACAGACACACACACAGACACAGACACACACACAGACACACACAGACACACACAGACAGACACACAGACACACGCACACATAGACACACGCACACACAGACACACACAGACACACACACAGACACAGACACACACACAGACACACACAGACAGACAGACAGACACACACACAGAAATACAGACACACACAGACACACACACACACAGATACACAGACACACACACACACTCACACACACGGACACATACACACAGACACACACAGACACAGACAAACAGACACATACACAGACACACACACACAGATACACACATAGACACACACACAGACACAGAGAGACACACAGACACACACAGACACACACACAAACATACACACACACACAGACACACACAAACACCCACACACAGACACACACATACACACACAGACAGACACATACAGACACACAAAGACACACACACAGACACACACACAGACACACACACAGACACACGCACTCAGACACACACACACACACACAGACACACACACACACACACACACAGACACACACACACACAGAGACACACACAGACACACACACGCAGACACACACAGACACACAAACACACACATAGACACACACACACAGACACATACAGACACACACAGACACAGATACACACAGACACACACACAGACACAGACACACACACACACACACAGACACACACACAGACACACGCACTCAGACACAGACAAACACACACACAGACACACACACAGACACACACACACAGACACACACACACAGACACACACACAGACACACACACAGACACACACACACAGACACACACAGACACACAAACACACACACAGACACACACACACAGACACAGATACACACAGACACACACACAGACACACACACACAGACACACACACACAGTGACACACACACAGACACACACAGACACACAAACACACACACAGACACACACACACAGACACATACAGACACACACACACAGTCACACACACACGGAAACACACACACAGAGACACAGACACACAAACACACACACAGTCACTCACACACAGACACACACACACAGAAAAACACAGACACAAACACACACACAGACACACACACACAGACACACACAAACACACACACATACACAGACACACAAAGACACACAAACAGACACACACACACAGACACACACACACAGACACAGACACACAGACACACACAGACACACACAGACACACACAGACACACACATACACAGACACACACAAACAGACACACATACAGACACACACGCACACAGACACACACAGACACACACACACAGACATACACACACACGCGCACAGACACACACACACACAGACACACACACACAGACACACACACAGACACAGACACACACACACAGAGACACACACACAGACACACACAGACACACAAACACACACACAGACACACAGACACACATACACACACACAGTCACACACACATAGACACAGACACACAGACACACACACAGACATAAAAACACACACACAGTCACACACACACAGACACAGACACACACACAGACACACAGACACACACACACACAGACAAACACACACACACAGACACACACACACATAGACACACACAAACAGACACACATACAGACACACAGAGACACACACACACAGACACACACACACGCGCACACAGACACACACAGACACACACACACACAGACACACACAGACACAGACACACACACATAGAGACACACACACACACACGCACAGACACACACACAACGACACACAGACAGACACACACACAGACACACACAGACACACACAGACACAGACATACACACAGACATACACACACACACGCAAAGACACACACACACACGCACAGACACACACACAGACACACACAGACACACACACACACAGACATACACACACACACGCAAAGACACACACACACAGACACACACACGCACAGACACACACACAGACACACACACACAGACACACACACACAGACACACACACACAGACACACACACGCACAGACACACACACAGACACACACACACAGACACACACACACAGACACACACACACAGACATACACAGACACAGACACACACAGACAGACACACACACACAGACACACACACACACACACAGACAGACACACACACAGACACACACGGTCACACACACAGACACTCACACACAGACACAGACACACAGATACACACAAACACACACACATACACAGACACACAAAGACACACACAGACACACACACAGACACACACAAACACACACACATACACAAACACACAAAGACACACACAGACACACACACACAGACACACATAGACACACAAACAGACACACACACACAGACACACACACACAGACACAGACACACACACAGACAAACACACACACATACACAGACACACAAAGACACACACACAGACACACACACAGACACACACAAACACACACACATACACAGACACACAAAGACACACACACAGACACACACACAGACACACACACACAGACACACACACAGACACACACACACAGACACACACACACAGACACAGACACACAGACACACACAGACACACACAGACACACACACACAGACACACACACACAGACACACACACACAGACACACATACAGACACACACGCACACAGATGCACACAGACACACACACACAGACACACACACACACGCGCACAGACACAGACACACACAGACACACACACACACAGACACACACAGACACAGACACACACACATAGAGACACACACAGACACACACACACCGACACACAGAAAGACACACACAGACACACAGACACACGCAAAGACACACACACACGCACAGACACACACACACAGACACACACAGACACAGACACACACACAGACATACACACACACACACACAGACACACACACACAGACACACACACAGACACACACAGACACACACACACAGACACACACACAGACACACACACACAGACACACATACAGACACACACGCACACAGATGCACACAGACACACACACACAGACACACACACACAGACACAGACACACATAGACACACAGACACACACAGACACACACACACATAGACACACACAAACAGACACACATACAGACACACACGCACACAGACGCACACAGACACACACACACACGCGCACAGACACACACACACACAGACACACACAGACACAGACACACACACATAGAGACACACACACGCACAGACACACACACACCGACACACAGAAAGACACACACACAGACATACACACACACACGCAAAGACACACACACACGCACAGACACAGACACACACACAGACACAGACACACACAGACAGACACACACACACACACAGACAGACACACACACAGACACACACACACAGACACACATAGACACACAAACAGACACACACACACAGACACACACACAGACACAGACACACACACAGACAAACACACACACATACACAGACACACAAAGACACACACACAGACATACACACAGACACACACACACAGACACACACACAGACACACACACAGACACAGACACACACAGACACACACAGACACAGACACACACAGACATACACACACACACGCAAAGACACACACACACAGACACACACAGACACACACACAGACACACACACGCACACACAGACACACACACACAGACACACACACACAGACACACACAGACAGACACACACACACAGACACACACACACAGACACACACAGACACACACAGACAGACACACACATACACACAGACACACACACACAGACACACACACAGACACACACACAGACAAAGACACACACAGACAGACACACACACACACACAGACAGACACACACACAGACACACACACACAGACACACATAGACACACAAACAGACACACACACACAGACACACACACAGACACAGACACACAAAGACACACACAGACACACACACAGACACACACAAACACACACACATACACAGACACACAAAGACACACACACAGACACACACACAGACACACACACACAGACACACACACACACACACAGACACACACAGACACACACACACACAGACACACACACACACACATAGACACACACAGACACACATACAGACACACACGCACACAGACACACACAGACACAGACACACACACACACAGACACACACACAGACACACACAGACAGACACACACAGACATACACACACACACGCAAAGACACACACACACGCACAGACACACACACAGACACACACAGACACAGACACACACAGACATACACACACACACGCAAAGACACACACACACAGACACACACACAGACACACACACACACGCACACACAGACACACACACACAGACACACACACACAGACACACACAGACAGACACACACACACAGACACACACACACAGACACACACAGACACACACAGACAGACACACACACATACACACAGACACACACACACAGACACACACACAGACACACACACAGACACAGACACACACAGACAGACACACACACACACACAGACAGACACACACACAGACACACACACACAGACACACATAGACACACAAACAGACACACACACACAGACACACACACAGACACAGACACACAGACACACACACACACACACAGACACAGACACACACAGACAGACACACACACAGACACACACACACACAGACACACACAGACACAAACACAGACACACACACACACCGATACACACACAGACACACACACGCACACGCACGGACACATACACACAGACACACACAGACACAGACACACAGACACACACACAGACACACACACAGATACACACATAGACACACACAAAGACACAGAGAGACACACACAGACACACAGACACACACACACAGACACACACACACAGACACACACATAAACACACACACAGACACACAGAAACACACACAGACACACAAAGACACACACACAGACCCACACAAACAGACACACACAAGGACACACACACAGATACACGCACTCAGACACAGACAAACACACACAGACACAGATACACACAGACACACACACACAGACACAGACACACAGACACACACACAAACACACAAACACACACAAAGTCACACACACAGACACACACAAACACACACACATACACAGACACACAAAGACACACACACAGAAACAAACACAGACACACACACACAGACACACACACACACAGACACACACACACAGACACAGACACACACACAGACACACAGACACACACACACACAGACACACACACACACACAGACACACACACAGTCACACAGACACACACACACACCGATACACACACAGACACACACACTCACACGCACGGACACATACACACAGACACACACAGACACAGACACACAGACACACACACAGACACACACACACAGATACACACATAGACACACACACAGACACACAGACACACACACAGACACACACAGACACACACAGACAGACACACACACATTCACACAGACACAGACACACACACACACAGACAGACACACAGACAGACACACACACACACACAGACAGACTCACAGACAGACACACACACAGACACACACAGACACACACAGACACACACACACAGGCACACACAGACACACACATAGACACACACACACATAGACACATGCACACACAGACACACACAGACACACACACACACAGACACACACACAGACACAGACACACACACAGACACACACAGACACACACAAAGACACTCACACAGACACACACAGACACACACACAGACACACACACACAGATACACAGACACACACACACACAGACACACACACACACCGATACACACACAGACACACACACACAGACACAGACACAGACACACACAGACACACACACACAGACACACACACAGACACACACAGATACACACAGACACACACCCAAACACCCACACACAGACACACACACAGACACACACACAGACACACACACTCAGACACAGACACACACACACAGACACAGATACACACAGACACACACACACAGACACACACACACAGACACACACACACAGAGACACACACACAGACACACACAGACACACACACAGAGACACACATACACACACAGACAAACACAAACACACACACATACACAGACACACAAAGAAACACACACAGACACACACACACACACAGGCACACACACACAGTCACACACACAGACACACACACACAGACACAGACACACAGATACACACAAACACACACACATACACAGACACACAAAGACACACACAGACACACACACAGACACACACAAACACACACACATACACAAACACACAAAGACACACACAGACACACACACAGACACACACACACAGACACACACACACAGACACACATAGACACACAGACACACACAGACACACACACACACAGACACACACACACATAGACACACACAAACAGACACACATACAGAAACACACGCACACAGACGCACACAGACACACACACACACGCGCACAGACACACACACACACAGACACACACAGACACAGACACACACGCAAAGACACACACACACGCACAGACACACACACAGACACACACAGACACAGACACACACAGACATACACACACACACGCAAAGACACACACACACAGACACACACACAGACACACACACGCACAGACACACACACACAGACAAACACAGACACACACACAGACACACACACAGACACACACACAGACACACACACAGACACACACAGACAGACACACACACATACACAGACACACACACAGACACACACACAGACACACACACAGACACAGACACACACAGACAGACACACACACACAGACACACACACACAGACACACACAGACACACACAGACAGACACACACACATACACACAGACACACACACACAGACACACACACAGACACACACACAGACACAGACACACACAGACAGACACACACACACACACAGACAGACACACACAGACACACATAGACACACAAACAGACACACACACACAGACACACACACAGACACAGACACACACAGACAGACACACACAGACACACACAAACACACACACATACACAGACACACAAAGACACACACACAGACACACACACAGACACACACACACAGACACACACACACACACACAGACACACACAGACACACACACACACAGACACACACACACACAGAAACACACACACAGACACACACACACATAGACACACACAAACAGACACACACACACACAGACACACACACACATAGACACACACAAACAGACACACATACAGACACACACGCACACAGACGCACACAGACACACACACACACGCGCACAGACACACACACGCACAGACACACACAGACACAGACACACACACATAGAGACACACACACGCACAGACACACAAACACCGACACACAGAAAGACACACACACAGACATACACACACACACGCAAAGACACACACGCACAGACACACACACAGACACACACAGACACAGACACACACAGACATACACACACACACGCAAAGACACACACACACAGACACACACACAGACACACACACACACAGACACACACACACAGACAAACACAGACACACACAGACAGACACACACACATACACAGACACACACACAGACACACACACAGACACACACACAGACACAGACACAGACACACACAGACAGACACACACACACACACAGACAGACACACACACACACACAGACAGACACACACACAGACACACACACACAGACACACATAGACACACAAACAGACACACACACACAGACACACACACACAGACACAGACACACACACAGACAAACACACACACATACACAGACACACAAAGACACACACACAGACACACACACAGACACACACAAACACACACACATACACAGACACACAAAGACACACACACAGACACACACACAGACACACACACAGACACACACACAGACACACACACACAGACACACACACACAGACACAGACACACAGACACAGACACACAGACACACACAGACACACACACACAGACACACACACACAGACACACACACACAAACACACATACAGACACACACGCACACAGATGCACACAGACACACACACACAGACACACACACACACGCGCACAGACACAGACACACACAGACACACACACACACAGACACACACAGACACAGACACACACACATAGAGACACACACAGACACACACACACCGACACACAGAAAGACACACACAGACACACAGACACACGCAAAGACACACACACACGCACAGACACACACACACAGACACACACAGACACAGACACACACACAGACATACACACACACACACACAGACACACACACACAGACACACACACAGACACACACAGACACACACACACAGACACACACACACAGACACACACACACACACAGACACACACACAGACACACACGCACACAGATGCACACAGACACACACACACAGACACACACACACACGCGCACAGACACAGACACACACAGACACACACACACACAGACACACACAGACACAGACACACACACATAGAGACACACACAGACACACACACACCGACACACAGAAAGACACACACAGACATACACACACACACGCAAAGACACACACACACGCACAGACACACACACACAGACACACACAGACACAGACACACACACAGACATACACACACACACACACAGACACACACACACAGACACACACACAGACACACACACAGACACACACACACGCACAGACACACACACACAGACACACACACACACACAGACACACACACAGACACACACACAGACACACACACACAGACACAGAGACACAGATAGACACACACACACTCAGACACACACACACAGACACACACACAGACACAGACACACACACAGACATACACACACACACGGAAAGACACACACACACAAACACACACACAGACACACGCACAGACACACACACAGACACACACACACAGACACTCACAGACAAACACACACACATACACACAGACACAGACACACACAGACACACACACGGACACAGACACAGACACACACAGACAGACACACACACAGACACAGACACACACACAGACACACACAGACACAGACACAGACACAGACACACACACACAGACACACATAGACACACAAACAGACACACACACAGACACAGACACACAGACACAGACACACACAGACACACACACAGACACAGACACACACAGACAGACACACACAGACACACACACACACAGACACACACACACACCGATACACACACAGACACACACACGCACACGCACGGACACATACACACAGACACACACAGACACAGACACACAGACACACACACAGACACACACACACAGACACACACAGACACACACACAGACACACAAAGACACACACACAGACACACACACACAGACACACACACAGACACATACACAGACACACACACAGACACACACACACAGACACAGATACACACAGACACACACACACAGACACACACACACAGACACACACACAAAGAGACACACACACAGACACACACAGACACACAAACACACACAGACACACAGACAAAGACACAGACAAAAACACACAGACACATACAGACACACACACACAGTCACACACACACAGACACAGACACACAGACACACACACAGACACACAAACACACACACACAGATACACAGACACACACACACAGAAAACACAGACACAAACACACACACAGACACACACACACAGACACACACAAACACACACACATACACAGACACACAAAGACACACACACAGAAACACACACAGACACACACATACACAGACA
>NW_026843688.1:127500-197500 GCF_030254825.1 Meriones unguiculatus
AGACACACACACAGACACACACAGACAGACAGACACACACACACACAGAAATACAGACACACACAGACACACACACACACAGATACACAGACACACACACACACTCACACACACGGACACATACACACAGACACACACAGACACAGACAAACAGACACATACACAGACACACACACACAGATACACACATAGACACACACACAGACACAGAGAGACACACACAGACACACACAGACACACACACAAACATACACACACACACAGACACACACAAACACCCACACACAGACACACACATACACACACAGACAGACACATACAGACACACAAAGACACACACACAGACACACACACAGACACACACACAGACACACGCACTCAGACACACACACACACACACACACAGACACACACACACACAGACACACACACACACAGAGACACACACAGACACACACACGCAGACACACAGACACACAAACACACACATAGACACACACACACAGACACATACAGACACACACAGACACAGATACACACAGACACACACACAGACACACAAAGACACACACACAGACACACACACAGACACACGCACTCAGACACAGACAAACACACACACAGACACACACACAGACACACACACACAGACACACACACACAGACACACACACAGACACACACACAGACACACACACACAGACACACACAGACACACAAACACACACACAGACACACACACACAGACACAGATACACACAGACACACACACAGACACACACACACAGACACACACACACAGTGACACACACACAGACACACACACAGACACACACACACAGACACACACAGACACACAAACACACACACAGACACACACACACAGACACATACAGACACACACACACAGTCACACACACACGGAAACACACACACAGAGACACAGACACACAAACACACACACAGTCACTCACACACAGACACACACACACAGAAAAACACAGACACAAACACACACACAGACACACACACACAGACACACACAAACACACACACATACACAGACACACAAAGACACACAAACAGACACACACACACAGACACACACACACAGACACAGACACACAGACACACACAGACACACACAGACACACACAGACACACACATACACAGACACACAAAAACAGACACACATACAGACACACACGCACACAGACACACACAGACACACACACACAGACATACACACACACGCGCACAGACACACACACACACAGACACACACACACAGACACACACACAGACACAGACACACACACACAGAGACACACACACAGACACACACAGACACACAAACACACACACAGACACACAGACACACATACACACACACAGTCACACACACACAGACACAGACACACAGACACACACACAGACATAAAAACACACACACAGTCACACACACACAGACACAGACACACACACAGACACACAGACACACACACACACAGACAAACACACACACACAGACACACACACACATAGACACACACAAACAGACACACATACAGACACACAGAGACACACACACACAGACACACACACACGCGCACACAGACACACACAGACACACACACACACAGACACACACAGACACAGACACACACACATAGAGACACACACACACACACGCACAGACACACACACAACGACACACAGACAGACACACACACAGACATACACACAGACACACACAGACACAGACACACACACACACAGACACACACACAGACACACACACACACACACAGACACACACACAGACACACACAGACACACACACACACAGACATACACACACACACGCAAAGACACATACACACAGACACACACACAGACACACACACGCACAGACACACACACAGACACACACACACAGACACACACACACAGACACACACACACAGACACACACACGCACAGACACACACACAGACACACACACACAGACACACACACACAGACACACACACACAGACATACACAGACACAGACACACACAGACAGACACACACACACACACACACACACACACACACACAGACAGACACACACACAGACACACACGGTCACACACACATACACAGACACACAAAGACACACACAGACACACACACAGACACACACAAACACACACACATACACAAACACACAAAGACACACACAGACACACACACAGAAACACACACACAGACACACACACACAGACACAGACACACATAGACACACAGACACACACAGACACACACACACACAGACACACACACACATAGACACACACAAACAGACACACACACACACCGATACACACACAGACACACACGCACACGCACGGACACATACACACAGACACACACAGACACAGACACACACAGACACACACACACACACACAGACTCTGAGAGACACACACAGACACACACACAAACACACACACACAGACACACACACAGACACACACATAAACACACACACAGACACACAGACACACACACAGACACACACAGACACACACACAGACACACGCACACAGACACACACACAGCCACACACACAAACACACGCACACACACAGACACACACACACAGACACACACAGACACACAGACACACACACTCAGACACACACACAGACACACACACACACACAGACACACACACAGACACACAGACACACACACACACACACAGACACACACACACACACAGACACACACACACACAGACACACACATGGCCGCGGTCCGCGTGTGTCTGTCATGGCCGAGGTCCGCGTGTGTCTGTCATGGCCGCGTGTGTCTGTCATGGCCGAGGGCCGCGTGTGTCTCTCATGGCCACGTGTGTCCTGTCATGGCCGCGTGTGTCTGTCATGGCCGCGTGTGTCTGTCATGGCCGAGGTCCGCGTGTGTCTGTCATGGCCGAGGTCCGCGTGTGTCTGTCATGGCCGCGTGTGTCTGTCATGGCCGAGGTCCACGTGTGTCTGTCATGGCCGCGTGTGTCTGTCATGGCCGCGTGTGTCTGTCATGGCCGAGGTCCGCGTGTGTCTGTCATGGCCGAGGTCCGCGTGTGTCTGTCATGGCCGTGTGTGTCTGTCATGGCCGAGGTCCGCGTGTGTCTGTCATGGCCGAGGGCCGCGTGTGTCTGTCATGGCCGAGGTCCGCGTGTGTCTGTCATGGCCGAGGTCCGCGTGTGTCTGTCATGGCCGCGTGTGTCTGTCATGGCCGCGTGTGTCTGTCATGGCCGAGGTCCGCGTGTGTCTGTCATGGCCGAGGTCCGCGTGTGTCTGTCATGGCCGCGTGTGTCTGTCCTGGCCGAGGTCCGCGTGTGTCTGTCATGGCCGCGTGTGTCTGTCATGGCCGCGTGTGTCTGTCATGGCCGAGGTCCGCGTGTGTCTGTCATGGCCGCGTGTGTCTGTCATGGCCGAGGTCCGCGTGTGTCTGTCATGGCCGAGGTCCGCGTGTGTGTGTCATGGCCGCGTGTGTCTGTCATGGCCGCGTGTGTCTGTCATGGCCGAGGTCCGCGTGTGTCTGTCATGGCCGCGTGTGTCTGTCATGGCCGAGGTCCGCGGGTGTCTGTCATGGCCGCGTGTGTCTGTCATGGCCGAGGTCCGCGTGTGTCTGTCATGGCCGATGTCCGCGTGTGTCTGTCATGGCCGCGTGTGTCTGTCATGGCCGCGTGTGTCTGTCATGGCCGAGGTCCGCGTGTGTCTGTCATGGCCGAGGTCCGCGTGTGTCTGTCATGGTCGAGGTCCGCGTGTGTCTGTCAAGGCCGCGTGTGTCTGTCATGACCGAGGTCCGCGTGTGTCTGTCATGACCGAGGTCCGCGTGTGTCTGTCATGGCCGCGTGTGTCTGTCCTGTCATGGTCGATGTCCGCGTGTGTCTGTCCTGGCCGAGGTCCGCGTGTGTCTGTCCTGGCCGAGGTCCGCGTGTGTCTGTCATGGCCGAGGTCCGCGTGTGTCTGTCCTGTCATGGCCGCGTGTGTCTGTCATGGCCGCGTGTGTCTGTCATGTCATGGCCGCGTGTGTCTGTCATGGCCGCGTGTGTCTGTCATGGTCGAGGTCCGCGTGTGTCTGTCATGGCCGAGGTCCGCGTGTGTCTGTCCTGGCCGAGGTCCGTGTGTGTCTGTCATGGCCGAGGTCCGCGTGTGTCTGTCATGGCCGAGTTCTGCGTGTGTCTGTCATGGCCGCGTGTGTCTGTCATGTCATGGCCGCGAGTGTCTGTAATGGCCGCGTGTGTCTGTCATGTCCGAGGTCCGCGTGTGTCTGTCATGTCATGGCCGCGTGTGTCTGTCATGGCCGCGTGTGTCTGTCATGTCATGGCCGCGTGTGTCTGTAATGGCCGCGTGTGTCTGTCATGTCCGAGGTCCGCGTGTGTCTGTCATGGCCGAGGTCCGCGTGTGTCTGTCATGGCCGAGGGCCGCGTGTGTCTGTCATGGCCGCGTGTGTCTGTCATGGCCGAGGTCCGCGTGTGTCTGTCATGGCCGAGGTCCGCGTGTGTCTGTCATGGCCGAGGTCCACGTGTGTCTGTCATGACCGCGTGTGTCTGTCATGGTCGCATGTGTCTGTCATGGCCCAGGTCCGCGTGTGTCTGTCATGGCCGAGGTCCGCGTGTGTCTGTCATGGCCGCGTGTGTCTGTCATGACCGCGTGTGTCTGTCATGGCCGAGGGCCTCGTGTGTCTGTCATGGCCGCGTGTGTCTGTCATGGCCGAGGGCCTCGTGTGTCTGTCATGGCCGCGTGTGTCTGTCATGGCTGCGTGTGTCTGTCATGGCCGCGTGTGTCTGTCATGGCCGAGGTCCGCGTGTGTCTGTCATTGCCGCGTGTGTCTGTCATGGTCGCGTGTGTCTGTCATGGCCGCGTGTGTCTGTCATGGCCGCGTGTGTCTGTCATGGCCGCGTGTGTCTGTCATGGCCGCGTGTGTCTGTCATGGCCGAGGTCCGCGTGTGTCTGTCATGGCCGAGGTCCACGTGTATCTGTCATGGCCGAGGGCCGCGTGTGTCTGTCATGGCCGCGTGTGTCTGTCATGGTCGCGTGTGTCTGTCATGGCCGCGTGTGTCTGTCATGGCCGCGTGTGTCTGTCATGGCCGCGTGTGTCTGTCATGGCCGCGTGTGTCTGTCATGGCCGAGGTCCACGTGTGTCTGTCTTGGCCGCGTGTGTCTGTCATGGCCGCGTGTGTCTGTCATGGTCGCATGTGTCTGTCATGGCCGAGGTCCACGTGTGTCTGTCATGGCCGCGTTTGTCTGTCATGGCTGCGTGTGTCTGTCATGGCCGCGTGTGTCTGTCATGGCCGAGGTCCGCGTGTGTCTGTCATTGCCGCGTGTGTCTGTCATGGCCGCGTGTGTCTGTCATGGCCGCGTGTGTCTGTCATGGCCGCGTGTGTCTGTCATGGCCGCGTGTGTCTGTCATGGCCGAGGTCCGCGTGTGTCTGTCATGGCCGAGGTCCACGTGTATCTGTCATGGCCGAGGGCCGCGTGTGTCTGTCATGGCCGCGTGTGTCTGTCATGGTCGCGTGTGTCTGTCATGGCCGCGTGTGTCTGTCATGGCCGCGTGTGTCTGTCATGGCCGCGTGTGTCTGTCATGGCCGCGTGTGTCTGTCATGGCCGAGGTCCACGTGTGTCTGTCTTGGCCGCGTGTGTCTGTCATGGCCGCGTGTGTCTGTCATGGTCGCATGTGTCTGTCATGGCCGAGGTCCGCGTGTGTCTGTCATGGCCGCGTGTGTCTGTCATGGCCGAGGTCCGCGTGTGTCTTTCATGGCCACGGTCCGCGTGTGTCTGTCATGGCCGCGTGTGTTTGTCATGTCCGAGGTCCGTGTGTGTCTGTCTGTCATGGCCGAAGTCCGCGTGTGTCTGTCATGGCCGCGTGTGTCTGTCATGGCCGCGTGTGTCTGTCATGGCCGAGTTCCGCGTGTGTCTGTTATGGCCGCGTGTGTCTGTCATGGCCGAGGTCCGCGTGTGTCTGTCTGTCATGGCCGAGGTCCGCGTGTGTCTGTCATGGCCGAGGTCCGCGTGTGTCTGTCATGGCCGAGGTCCGCGTGTGTCTGTCATGGCCGCGTGTGTCTGTCATGGCCGAGGTCCGCGTGTGTCTGTCATGGCCGAGGGCCGCGTGTGTCTGTCCTGGCCGAGGTCCGCGTGTGTCTGTCATGGCCCCGTGTGTCTGTCTTGGCCGCGTGTGTCTGTCATGGCCGCGTGTGTCTGTCCTGGCCGAGGTCCGCGTGTGTCTGTCCTGGTCGAGGTCCGCGTGTGTCTGTCATGGCCGAGGTCTGCGTGTGTGTGTCATGGCCGCGTGTGTCTGTCATGGCCGCGTGTGTCTGTCATGGCCGAGGTCCGCGTGTGTCTGTCGTGGCCGCGTGTGTCCTGTCATGGCCGAGGTCCGCGTGTTTCTGTCATGGCCGCGTGTGTCTGTCATGACCGAGGTCCGCGTGTGTCTGTCATGACCGAGGTCCGCGTGTGTCTGTCATGGCCGCGTGTGTCTGTCCTATCATGGTCGATGTCCGCGTGTGTCTGTCCTGGCCGAGGTCCGCGTGTGTCTGTCATGGCCGAGATCCGCGTGTGTCTGTCCTGTCATGGCCGCGTGTGTCTGTCATGGCTGAGGTCCGTGTGTGTCTGTCATGGCCGAGGTCCGCGTGTGTCTGTCATGGCCGAGTTCTGCGTGTGTCTGTCATGGCCGAGGTCCGCGTGTGTCTGTCATGGCCGAGGTCCGCGTGTGTCTGTCATGGCCGCGTGTGTCTGTCATGGCCGCGTGTGTCTGTCATGGCCGAAGTCCGCGTGTGTCTGTCATGGCCGAGGTCCGCGTGTGTCTGTCATGGCCGAGGTCCGCGTGTGTCTGTCATGGCCGTGTGTGTCTGTCATGGCCGAGGTCCGCGTGTGTCTGTCATGGCCGAGGTCCGCGTGTGTCTGTCATGGCCGAGGTCCGCGTGTGTCTGTCATGGCCGAGGTCCACGTGTGTCTGTCATGGCCGCATGTGTCTGTCATGGTCGCATGTGTCTGTCATGGCCCAGGTCCGCGTGTGTCTGTCATGGCCGCGTGTGTCATGTCATGGCCGAGGTCCGCGTGTGTCTGTCATGGCCGCGTGTGTCTGTCATGGTCGCGTGTGTCTGTCATGGCCGCGTGTGTCTGTCATGGCCGCGTGTGTCTGTCATGGCCGCGTGTGTCTGTCATGGTCGCATGTGTCTGTCATGGCCGAGGTCCGCGTGTGTCTGTCATGGCCGAGGTCTTCGTGTGTCTGTCATGGCCGATGTCCGCGTGTGTCTGTCATGGCCGAGGTCCGCGTGTGTCTGTCATGGCCGAGGTCCGCGTGTGTCTGTCATGGCCGCGTGTGTCTGTCATGGCCGAGGTCCGCGTGTGTCTGTCATGGCCGCGTGTGTCTGTCATGGCCGCGTGTGTCTGTCATGGCCGAGGTCCGCGTGTGTCTGTCATGGCCGCGTGTGTCTGTCATGGCCGAGGGCCGCGTGTGTCTGTCATGGCCGCGTGTGTCTGTCATGGCCGAGGTCCGCGTGTGTCTGTCATGGCCGAGGGCCGCGTGTGTCTGTCATGGCCGCGTGTGTCTGTCATGGCCGAGGTCCGCGTGTGTCTGTCATGGCCGCGTGTGTCTGTCATGGCCGCGTGTGTCTGTCATGGCCGAGGTCCGCGTGTGTCTGTCATGGCCGAGGGCCGCGTGTGTCTGTCATGGCCGAGGTCCGCGTGTGTCTGTCATGGCCGCGTGTGTCTGTCATGGCCGCGTGTGTCTGTCATGGCCGAGGTCCGCGTCTGTCTGTCATGGCCGAGGGCCGCGTGTGTCTGTCATGGCCGCGTGTGTCTGTCATGGCCGCGTGTGTCTGTCATGGCCGCGTGTGTCTGTCATGGCCGCGTGTGTGTGTCATGGCCGAGGTCTGCGTGTGTCTGTCATGGCCGCGTGTGTCTGTCATGGCCGCGTGTGTCTGTCATGGCCGCGTGTGTCTGTCGTGGCCGAGGTCCACGTGTGTCTGTCATGGCCAAGGTCTGCGTTTGTCTGTCATGGCCGAGGTCCACGTTTGTCTGTCATGGCCGAGGTCCACGTGTGTCTGTCATGGCCGCGTGTGTCTGTCATGGCCGAGGTCCGCGTGTGTCTGTCATGGCCGCGTGTGTCTGTCATGGCCGAGGTCTGCGTGTGTCTGTCATGGCCGCGTGTGTCTGTCATCGCCGAGGTCCGCGTGTGTCTGTCATGGCCGCGTGTGTCTGTCATTGCCGCGTGTGTCTGTCATGGCCGCGTGTGTCTGTCATGGCCGCGTGTGTCTGTCATGGCCGCGTGTGTCTGTCATGGCCGCGTGTGTCGGTCATGGCCGCGTGTGTCTGTCATGGCCGAGGTCCGCGTGTATCTGTCATGGCCGAGGTCCGCGTGTGTCTGTCATGGCCGAGGTCCGCGTGTGTCTGTCATGGCCGCGTGTGTCTCTCATGGCCGAGGTCCGCGTGTGTCTGTCATGGCCGAGGTCCGCGTGTGTCTGTCATGGCCGCGTGTGTCTGTCATGGCCGAGGTCCGCGTGTGTCTGTCATGGCCGAGGTCCGCGTGTGTCTGTCATGGCCGAGGTCCGCGTGTGTCTGTCATGGCCGCGTGTGTCTGTCATGGCCGAGGTCCGCGTGTGTCTGTCATGGCCGAGGTCCGCGTGTGTCTGTCATGGCCGCGTGTGTGTGTCATGGCCGCGTGTGTCTGTCATGGCCGAGGTCCGCGTGTGTCTGTCATGGCCGCGTGTGTCTGTCATGGCCGAGGTCCGCGTGTGTCTGTCATGGCTGAGGTCCGCGTGTGTCTGTCATGGCCGAGGTCCACGTGTGTCTGTCATGGCCGCGTGTGTCTGTCATGGCCGAGGTCCGCGTGTGTCTATCATGGCCGCGTGTGTCTGTCATGGCCGCGTGTGTCTGTCATGGTCGCGTGTGTCTGTCATGGCCGAGGTCCGCGTGTGTCTGTCATGGCCGCGTGTGTCTGTCGTGGCCGAGGTCCGCGTGTGTCTGTCATGGCCGCGTGTGTCTGTCATGGCCGCGTGTGTCTGTCATGGCCGAGGTCCGCGTGTGTCTGTCATGGCCGAGTTCCGCGTGTGTCTGTCCTGTCATGGCCGCATGTGTCTGTCATGGCCAAGGTCCGCGTGTGTCTGTCAGGGCCGAGGTCCGCGTGTGTCTGTCATGGCCGCGTGTGTCTGTCATGGCCGAGGTCCGCGTGTGTCTGTCATGGCCGAGGGCCGCGTGTGACTGTCATGGCCGAGGTCCGCGTGTGTCTCTCATGGCCGAGGTCCGCGTGTGTCTGTCATGGCCGCGTGTGTCTGTCATGGCCGCGTGTGTCTGTCATGACGGCGTGTGTCTGTCATGGCCGAGGTCCGCGTGTGTCTGTCATGGCCGAGGTCCGCGTGTGTCTGTCATGGCCGCGTGTGTCTGTCATGGCCGCGTGTGTCTGTCATGACGGCGTGTGTCTGTCATGGCCGAGGTCCGCGTGTGTCTGTCATGGCCGAGGTCCGCGTGTGTCTGTCATGGCCGAGGTCCGCGTGTGTCTGTCATGGCCGAGGTCTGCGTGTGTCTGTCATGGCCGTGGTCCGCGTGTGTCTTTCATGGCCGAGGTCCGCGAGTGTCTGTCATGGCCGCGTGTGTCTGTCATGGCCGCGTGTGTCTGTCATGACCGCGTGTGTCTGTCATGGCCGAGGTCCGCGTGTGTCTTTCATGGCCGAGGTCCGCGTGTGTCTGTCATGGCCGCGGTCCGCGTGTGTCTGTCATGGCCGAGGTCCGCGTGTGTCTGTCATGGCCGCGTGTGTCTGTCATGGCCGCGTGTGTCTGTCATGACCGCGTGTGTCTGTCATGGCCGAGGTCCGCGTGTGTCTTTCATGGCCGAGGTCCGCGTGTGTCTGTCATGGCCGCGTGTGTCTGTCATGGCCGCGTGTGTCTGTCATGACCGCGTGTGTCTGTTATGGCCGAGGTCCGCGTGTGTCTGTCATGGCCGAGGTCCGCGTGTGTCTGTCATGGCCGCGTGTGTCTGTGTTGGCCGCGTGTGTCTGTCATGACCGCGTGTGTCTGTCATGGCCGAGGTCCGCGTGTGTCTGTCATGGCCGCGTGTGTCTGTCATGGCCGCGTGTGTCTGTCATGGCCGAGGTCTGCGTGTGTCTGTCATGGCCGCGTGTGTCTGTCATCGCCGAGGACCGCGTGTGTTTGTCATGGCCGCGTGTGTCTGTCATGGCCGCGTGTGTCTGTCATGGCCGCGTGTGTCTGTCATGGCCGAGGTCCGCGTGTGTCTGTCATGGCCGAGGTCCGCGTGTGTCTGTCATGGCCGAGGTCCGCGTGTGTCTGTCATGGCCGCGTGTGTGTGTCATGGCCGCGTGTGTCTGTCATGGCCGAGGTCCGCGTGTGTCTGTCATGGCCGCGTGTGTCTGTCATGGCCGAGGTCCGCGTGTGTCTGTCATGGCTGAGGTCCGCGTGTGTCTGTCATGGCCGAGGTCCACGTGTGTCTGTCATGGCCGCGTGTGTCTGTCATGGCCGAGGTCCGCGTGTGTCTATCATGGCCGAGGTCCGCGTGTGTCTGTCATGGCCGCGTGTGTCTGTCATGGCCGCGTGTGTCTGTCATGGTCGCGTGTGTCTGTCATGGCCGCGTGTGTCTGTCCTGGCCGTGGTCCGCGTGTGTCTGTCATGGCCGAGGTCCGCGTGTGTCTGTCATGGCCGAGGTCCGCGTGTGTCTGTCATGGCCGCGTGTGTCTGTCATGGCCGCGTGTGTCTGTCATGGCCGAGGTCCGCGTGTGTCTGTCATGGCCGAGTTCCGCGTGTGTCTGTCCTGTCATGGCCGCATGTGTCTGTCATGGCCAAGGTCCGCGTGTGTCTGTCATGGCCGAGGTCCGCGTGTGTCTGTCATGGCCGCGTGTGTCTGTCATGGCCGAGGTCCGCGTGTGTCTGTCATGGCCGAGGGCCGCGTGTGACTGTCATGGCCGAGGTCCGCGTGTGTCTCTCATGGCCGAGGTCCGCGTGTGTCTGTCATGGCCGCGTGTGTCTGTCATGGCCGAGGTCCGCGTGTGTCTGTCATGGCCGAGGTCCGCGTGTGTCTGTCATGGCCGCGTGTGTCTGTCATGGCCGCGTGTGTCTGTCATGACGGCGTGTGTCTGTCATGGCCGAGGTCCGCGTGTGTCTGTCATGGCCGAGGTCCGCGTGTGTCTGTCATGGCCGAGGTCCGCGTGTGTCTGTCATGGCCGTGGTCCGCGTGTGTCTGTCATGGCCGAGGTCCGCGTGTGTCTGTCATGGCCGCGTGTGTCTGTCATGGCCGCGTGTGTCTGTCATGACCGCGTGTGTCTGTCATGGCCGAGGTCCGCGTGTGTCTTTCATGGCCGAGGTCCGCGTGTGTCTGTCATGGCCGCGTGTGTCTGTCATGGCCGCGTGTGTCTGTCATGACCGCGTGTGTCTGTCATGGCCGAGGTCCGCGTGTGTCTGTCATGGCCGAGGTCCGCGTGTGTCTGTCATGGCCGCGTGTGTCTGTCATGGCCACGTGTGTCTGTCATGACCGCGTGTGTCTGTCATGGCCGAGGTCCGCGTGTGTCTGTCATGGCCGCGTGTGTCTGTCATGGCCGAGTGTGTCTGTCATGGTCGAGGTCCGCGTGTGTCTGTCATGGCCGAGGTCCGCGTGTGTCTGTCATGGCCGCGTGTGTCTGTCATGGCCGAGGTCCGCGTGTGTCTGTCCTGGCCGCGTGTGTCTGTCATGGCCACGTGTGTCTGTTTTGTCATGGCCGAGGTCTGCGTGTGTCTGTCCTGTCATGGCCGAGGTCCGCGTGTGTCTGTCCTGGCCGCGTGTGTCTGTCATGGCCACGTGTGTCTGTTTTGTCATGGCCGAGGTCCGCGTGTGTCTGTCCTGGCCGCGTGTGTCTGTCATGGCCACGTGTGTCTGTTTTGTCATGGCCGAGGTCCGCGTGTGTCTGTCATGGCCGAGGTCTGCGTGTGTCTGTCATGGTCGCGTTTGTCTGTCATGGCCGCGTGTGTCTGTCATGGCCGAGGTCCGCGTGTGTTTGTCATGGCCGCGTGTGTCTGTCATGGCCGAGGTCCGCGTGTGTCTGTCATGGCCGCGTGTGTCTGTCATTGCCGAGGTCCGCGTGTGTTTGTCATGGCCGTGTGTGTCTGTCATGGCCGAGGTCCGCGTGTTTCTGTCATGGCCACGTGTGTCTGTCATGGCCGAGGTCCGCGTGTGTCTGTCATGGCCGCGTGTGTCTGTCATGGCCTAGGTCCGCGTGTGTCTGTCATGGCCGAGGTCCGCGTGTGTCTTTCATGGCCGCGTGTGTCTGTCATGGCCGCGTGTGTCTGTCATGGCCGAGGTCCGCGTGTGTCTTTCATGGCCGCGTGTGTCTGTCATGGCCGCGTGTGTCTGTCATGGCCGAGGGCCACGTGTGTCTGTCATGGCCGATGTCCACGTGTGTGTGTCATGTCATGGCCGAGGTCCGCGTGTGTCTGTCTGTCATGGCCGCGTGTGTCTGTCATGGCCGCGTGTGTCTGTCATGGCCGAGGTCCGCGTGTGTCTGTCATGGCCGCGTGTGTCTGTCATGGTCGCGTGTGTCTGTCATGGCCACGTGTGTTTGTCATGGCCGAGGTCCGCGTGTGTCTGTCCTGGCCGCGTGTGTCTGTCACGGCCACGTGTGTCTGTTTTGTCATGGCCGAGGTCTGCGTGTGTCTGTCATGGTCGCGTTTGTCTGTCATGGCCGCGTGTGTCTGTCATGGCCGAGGGCCGCGTGTGTCTGTCATGGCCGCGTGTGTCTGTCATGGCCGAGGTCCGCGTGTGTCTGTCATGTCCGCGTGTGTCTGTCATGGCCGCGTGTGTCTGTCATGGCCGAGGTCCGCGTTTGTCTGTCATGGCCGCGTGTGTCTGTCATGGCCGAGGGCCGCGTGTGTCTGTCATGGCCGCGTGTGTCTGTCATGGCCGCGTGTGTCTGTCATGGCCGAGGTCCGCGTCTGTCTGTCATGGCCGAGGTCCGCGTGTGTCTTTCATGGCCGTGTGTGTCTGTCATGGCCGCGTGTGTCTGTCATGGCCGAGGTCCACGTGTGTGTGTCATGGCCGAAGTCCGCGTGTGTCTGTCATGGCCGAGGTCCGCGTGTGTCTGTCATGGCCGCGTGTGTCTGTTATGGCCGAGGTCCGTGTGTGTCTGTCATGGCCGAGGTCCGCGTGTGTCTGTCATGGCCGAGTTCCGCGTGTGTCTGTCATGGCCGCGTGTGTCTGTCATGGCCGAGGTCCGCGTGTGTCTGTCATGGCCGACGTCCGCGTGTGTCTGTCATGGCCGCGTGTGTCTGTCATGGCCGAGGTCCGCGTGTGACTGTCATGGCCGAGGTCCGAGTGTGTCTGTCATGGCCGAGTTCCACGTGTATCTGTCATGGCCGAGGTCCGCGTGTGTCTGTCATGGCCGACGTCCGCGTGTGTCTGTCATGGCCGCGTGTGTCTGTCATGGCCGAGGTCCGCGTGTGTCTGTCATGGCCGATGTCCGCGTGTGTCTGTCATGGCCGATGTCCGCGTGTGTCTGTCATGGCCGAGGTCCGCGTGTGTCTGTCATGGCCGAGGTCCGCGTGTGTCTGTCATGGCCGAGGTCCGCGTGTGTCTGTCATGGCCGAGGTCCGTGTGTGTCTGTCATGGCCGCGTGTGTCCTGTCATGTCCGCGTGTGTCTGTCATGGCCGAGGTCCGCGTGTGTCTGTCATGGCCGCGTGTGTCTGTCATGGCCTAGGTCCGCGTGTGTCTGTCATGGCCGCGTGTGTCTGTCATGGCCGCGTGTGTCTGTCATGGCCGCGTGTGTCTGTAATGGCCGAGGTCCGCGTGTGTCTGTCATGGCTGAGGTCCGTGTGTGTCTGTCATGGCCGCGTGTGTCTGTCATGGCCGCGTGTGTCTGTCATGGCCGAGGGCCGCGAGTGTCTGTCATGGCCGAGGGCCGCGAGTGTCTATCATGGCCGCGTGTGTCTGTCATGGCCGCGAGTGTCTGTCATGGCCGCGTGTGTCTGTCATGGCCGCGTGTGTCTGTCATGGCCGAGGTCCGCGTGTGTCTGTCATGGCCGAGGTCCGCGTGTGTCTGTCATGGCCGCGTGTGTCTGTCATGGCCGAGGTCCGCGTGTGTCTGTCATGGCCGCGTGTGTCTGTCATGGCCGAGGTCCGCGTGTGTCTGTCATGGCCGAGGTCCTCGTGTGTCTGTCATGGCCGAGGTCCGGGTGTGTCTGTCATGGCCGCGTGTGTCTGTCATGGCCGAGGTCCGCGTGTGTCTGTCATGGCCGCGTGTGTCTGTCATGGCCGAGGTCCGCGTGTGTCTGTCATGGCCGAGGTCCGCGTGTGTCTGTCATGGCCGCGTGTGTCTGTCATGGCCGCGTGTGTCTGTCATGGCCGCGTGTGTCTGTCATGGCCGACGTCCGCGTGTGTCTGTCATGGCCGCGTGTGTCTGTCATGGCCGAGGTCCTCGTGTGTCTGTCATGGCCGAGGTCCGGGTGTGTCTGTCATGGCCGCGTGTGTCTGTCATGGCCGAGGTCCGCGTGTGTCTGTCATGGCCGCGTGTGTCTGTCATGGCCGAGGTCCGCGTGTGTCTGTCATGGCCGAGGTCCGCGTGTGTCTGTCATGGCCGAGGTCCGCGTGTGTCTGTCATGGCCGAGGGCCGCATGTGTCTGTCATGGCCGCGTGTGTCTGTCGTGGCCGCGTGTGTCTGTCATGGCCGCGTGTGTCTGTCATGTCCGAGGTCCGCGTGTGTCTGTCATGTCCGAGGTCCGCGTGTGTCTGTCATGGCCGAGGGCCGCGTGTGTCTGTCATGGCCGCGTGTGTCTGTCATGGCCGCGTGTGTCGGTCATGGCCGCGTTTGTCTGTCATGGCCGCGTGTGTCTGTCATGGCCGAGGTCCGCGTGTATCTGTCATGGCCGCGTGTGTCTGTCATGGCCGCGTGTGTCTGTCATGGCCGAGGTCCGCGTGTGTCTATCATGGCAGCGTGTGTCTGTCATGGCCGAGGTCCGCGTGTGTCTGTCATGGCCGCGTGTGTCTGTCATGGCCGAGGTCCGCGTGTGTCTGTCATGGCTGCGTGTGCCTGTCATGGCCGCGTGAGTCTGTGATGGCCGAGGTCCCCGTGTGTCTGTCATGGCTGCGTGTGTCTGTCATGGCCGCGTGTGTCTCTCATGGCCGAGGTCCGCGTGTGTCTGTCATGGCTGCGTCTGTCTGTCATGGCCGCGTGTGTCTGTCATGGCCGAGGTCCGCCTGTGTCTGTCATGGCCGAGGGCCGCGTGTGTCTGTCATGGCCGCGTGTGTCTGTCATGGCCGCGTGTGTCTGTCATGGCCGCGTGTGTCTGTCATGGCCGCGTGTGTCTGTCATGGCCGCGTGTGTCTGTCATGGCCGCGTGTGTCTGTCATGGCCGAGGTCCACGTGTGTCTGTCATGGCCGCGTGTGTCTGTCATGGCCGAGGTCCAAGTGTGTCTGTCATGGCCGCGTGTGTCTGTCATGGCCGCGTGTGTCTGTCATGGTCGAGGTCCGCGTGTGTCTGTCATGGCCGCGTGTGTCTGTCATGGCCGCGTGTGTCTGTCATGGCCCCGTGAGTCTGTCACGGCCAAGGTCCGCGTGTGTCTGTCATGGTCGAGGTCCGCGTTTGTCTGTCATGGCCGCGTGTGTCTGTCATGGCCGAGGTCCGCGTGTGTCTGTCATGGCCGAGGTCCGCGTGTGTCTGTCATGGCCGCGTGTGTCTGTCATGGCCGAGGTCCGCGTGTGTCTGTCATGGCCGAGGTCCGCGTGAGTCTGTCATGGCCGAGGTCCGCGTGTGTCTGTCATGGCCGAGGTCCGCGTGTGTCTGTCATGGCCGAGGTCCGCGTGTGTCTGTCATGGCCGCGTGTGTCTGTCATGGCCGCGTGTGTCTGTCATGGCCGCGTGTGTCTGTCATGGCCGCGTGTGTCTGTCATGGCCGAGGTCCGCGTGTATCTGTCATGGCCGCGTGTGTCTGTCATGGCCGCGTGTGTCTGTCATGGCCGAGGTCCGCGTGTGTCTGTCATGGCCGAGGTCCGCGTGTGTCTGTCATGGCCGCGTGTGTCTGTCATGGCCGAGGTCTTCGTGTGTCTGTCATGGCCGAGGTCCGCGTGTGTCTGTCATGGCCGAGGTCCGCGTGTGTCTATCATGGCCGAGGTCCGCGTGTGTCTGTCATGGCCGCGTGTGTCTGTCATGGCCGAGGTCCGCGTGTGTCTGTCATGGCTGCGTGTGCCTGTCATGGCCGCGTGTGTCTGTCATGGCCGAGGTCCCCGTGTGTCTGTCATGGCTGCGTGTGTCTGTCATGGCCGCGTGTGTCTGTCATGGCCGAGGTCCGCGTGTGTCTGTCATGGCTGCGTCTGTCTGTCATGTCCGAGGTCCGCGTGTGTCTGTCATGGCCGCGTGTGTCTGTCATGGCCGAGGGCCGCGTGTGTCTGTCATGGCCGCGTGTGTCTGTCATGGCCGCGTGTGTCTGTCATGGCCGAGGGTTGCGTGTGTCTGTCATGGCCGCGTGTGTCTGTCATGGCCGAGGGCCGCGTGTGTCTGTCATGGCCGAGGTCCACGTGTGTCTGTCATGGCTGCGTGTGTCTGTCAAGGCCGCGTGTGTCTGTCATGGCCGCGTGTGTCTGTCATGGTCGAGGTCCGCGTGTGTCTGTCATGGCCGCGTGTGTCTGTCATGGCCCCGAGAGTCTGTCACGGCCAAGGTCCGCGTGTGTCTGTCATGGTCGAGGTCCGCATGTGTCTGTCATGGCCGAGGTCCGCGTGTGTCTGTCATGGCCGAGGTCCACGTGTGTCTGTCATGGCCGCGTGTGTCTGTCATGGCCGAGGTCCGCGTGTGTCTGTCATGGCCGAGGTCCACGTGTGTCTGTCATGGTCGAGGTCCACGTGTGTCTGTCATGGCCGCGTGTGTCTGTCATGGCCGAGGTCCGCGTGTGTCTGTCATGGCCGCGTGTGTCTGTCATGGCCGAGGTCCGCGTGTGTCTGTCATGGCCGAGGGCCGCGTGTGACTGTCATGGCCGAGGTCCGCGTGTGTCTCTCATGGCCGAGGTCCGCGTGTGTCTGTCATGGCCGCGTGTGTCTGTCATGGCCGAGGTCCGCGTGTGTCTGTCATGGCCGAGGTCCGCGTGTGTCTGTCATGGCCGAGGTCTGCGTGTGTCTGTCATGGCCGCGTGTGTCTGTCATGGCCGTGGTCCGCGTGTGTCTGTCATGGCCGAGGTCCGCGTGTGTCTGTCATGGCCGCGTGTGTCTGTCATGGCCGCGTGTTTCTGTCATGACCGCGTGTGTCTGTCATGGCCGAGGTCCGCGTGTGTCTTTCATGGCCGAGGTCCGCGTGTGTCTGTCATGGCCGCGTGTGTCTGTCATGGCCGCGTGTGTCTGTCATGGCCGAGGTCCGCGTGTGTCTGTCATGGCCGCGTGTGTCTGTCATGGCCGAGGGCCGCGTGTGTCTGTCATGGCCGCGTGTGTCTGTCATGGCCGAGGTCCGCGTGTGTCTGTCATGGCCGAGGGCCGCGTGTGTCTGTCATGGCCGCGTGTGTCTGTCATGGCCGAGGTCCGCGTGTGTCTGTCATGGCCGCGTGTGTCTGTCATGGCCGCGTGTGTCTGTCATGGCCGAGGTCCGCGTGTGTCTGTCATGGCCGCGTGTGTCTGTCATGGCCGCGTGTGTCTGTCATGGCCGCGTGTGTCTGTCATGGCCGCGTGTGTGTGTCATGGCCGAGGTCTGCGTGTGTCTGTCATGGCCGCGTGTGTCTGTCATGGCCGAGGTCCGCGTGTGTCTGTCCTGACCGCGTGTGTCTGTCATGGCCACGTGTGTCTGTTTTGTCATGGCCGAGGTCTGCGTGTGTCTGTCCTGTCATGGCCGAGGTCCGCGTGTGTCTGTCCTGGCCGCGTGTGTCTGTCATGGCCACGTGTGTCTGTTTTGTCATGGCCGAGGTCCGCGTGTGTCTGTCCTGTCATGGCCGAGGTCCGCGTGTGTCTGTCATGGCCGAGGTCTGCGTGTGTCTGTCATGGTCGCGTGTGTCTGTCATGGCCACGTGTGTTTGTCATGGCCGAGGTCCGCGTGTGTCTGTCCTGGCCGCGTGTGTCTGTCATGGCCACGTGTGTCTGTTTTGTCATGGCCGAGGTCCGCGTGTGTCTGTCATGGCCGAGGTCTGCGTGTGTCTGTCATGGTCGCGTTTGTCTGTCATGGCCGCGTGTGTCTGTCATGGCCGAGGTCCGCGTGTGTCTGTCATGGCCGAGGTCCGCGTGTGTCTGTCATGGCCGTGTGTGTCTGTCATGGCCGCGTGTGTCTGTCATGGCCGAGGGCCGCGTGTTTCTGTCATGGCCACGTGTGTCTGTCATGGCCGAGGTCCGCGTGTGTCTGTCATGGCCGCGTGTGTCTGTCATGGCCGCGTGTGTCTCTCATGGCCGAGGTCCGCGTGTGTCTGTCATGGCCGAGGTCCGCGTGTGTCTTTCATGGCCGCGTGTGTCTGTCATGGCCGAGGGCCACGTGTGTCTTTCATGGCCGCGTGTGTCTGTCATGGCCGAGGTCCGCGTGTGTCTTTCATGGCCGCGTGTGTCTGTCATGGCCGCGTGTGTCTGTCATGGCCGAGGTCCGCGTGTGTCTTTCATGGCCGCGTGTGTCTGTCATGGCCGCGTGTGTCTGTCATGGCCGAGGGCCACGTGTGTCTGTCATGGCCGATGTCCACGTGTGTGTGTCATGTCATGGCCGAGGTCCGCGTGTGTCTGTCTGTCATGGCCGCGTGTGTCTGTCATGGCCGCGTGTGTCTGTCATGGCCGAGGTCCGCGTGTGTCTGTCATGGCCGCGTGTGTCTGTCATGGTCGCGTGTGTCTGTCATGGCCACGTGTGTTTGTCATGGCCGAGGTCCGCGTGTGTCTGTCCTGGCCGCGTGTGTCTGTCACGGCCACGTGTGTCTGTTTTGTCATGGCCGAGGTCTGCGTGTGTCTGTCATGGCCGATGTCCGCGTGTGTCTGTCATGGCCGCGTGTGTCTGTCATGGCCGTGGTCCGCGTGTGTCTGTCATGGCCGCGTGTGTCTGTCATGGCCGCGTGTGTCTGTCATGGCCGAGGGCCGCGTGTGTCTGTCATGGCCGCGTGTGTCTGTCATGGCCGCGTGTGTCTGTCATGGCCGAGGTCCGCGTGTGTCTGTCATGGCCGAGGGCCACGTGTGTCTTTCATGGCCGCGTGTGTCTGTCATGGCCGAGGTCCGCGTGTGTCTTTCATGGCCGCGTGTGTCTGTCATGGCCGCGTGTGTCTGTCATGGCCGAGGTCCGTGTGTGTCTGTCATGGCCGAGGTCCGCGTGTGTCTGTCATGGCCGCGTGTGTCTGTTATGGCCGAGGTCCGTGTGTGTCTGTCATGGCCGAGGTCCGCGTGTGTCTGTCATGGCCGCGTGTGTCTGTCATGGCCGAGGTCCGCGTGTGTCTGTCATGGCCGATGTCCGCGTGTGTCTGTCATGGCCGATGTCCGCGTGTGTCTGTCATGGCCGAGGTCCGCGTGTGTCTGTCATGGCCGAGGTCCGCGTGTGTCTGTCATGGCCGAGGTCCACGTGTGTCTGTCATGGCCGAGGTCCGTGTGTGTCTGTCATGGCCGCGTGTGTCTGTCATGGCCGCGTGTGTCTGTAATGGCCGAGGTCCGCTTGTGTCTGTCATGGCTGAGGTCCGTGTGTGTCTGTCATGGCCGCGTGTGTCTGTCATGGCCGCGTGTGTCTGTCATGGCCGAGGGCCGCGAGTGTCTGTCATGGCCGCGTGTGTCTGTCATGGCCGCGTGTGTCTGTCATGGCCGAGGGCCGCGAGTGTCTGTCATGGCCGCGTGTGTCTGTCATGGCCGCGAGTGTCTGTCATGGCCGCGTGTGTCTGTCATGGCCGCGTGTGTCTGTCATGGCCGAGGTCCGCGTGTGTCTGTCATGGCCGAGGTCCGCGTGTGTCTGTCATGGCCGCGTGTGTCTGTCATGGCCGAGGTCCGCGTGTGTCTGTCATGGCCGCGTGTGTCTGTCATGGCCGAGGTCCACGTGTGTCTTTCATGGCCGAGGTCCTCGTGTGTCTGTCATGGCCGAGGTCCGCGTGTGTCTGTCATGGCCGCGTGTGTCTGTCATGGCCGAGGTCCGCGTGTGTCTGTCATGGCCGAGGTCCGCGTGTGTCTGTCATGGCCGCGTGTGTCTGTCATGGCCAAGTGTGTCTGTCATGGCCGTGTGTGTCTGTCATGGCCGCGTGTGTCTGTCATGGCCGAGGTCCGTGTGTATCTGTCATGGCCGCGTGTGTCTGTCATGGCCGAGGTCCGCGTGTGTCTGTCATGGCCGCGTGTGTCTGTCATGGCCGAGGTCCGCGTGTGTCTGTCATGGCCGAGGTCCGCGTGTGTCTTTCATGGCCGCGTGTGTCTGTCATGGCCGCGTGTGTCTGTCATGGCCGAGGGCCACGTGTGTCTGTCATGGCCGATGTCCACGTGTGTGTGTCATGTCATGGCCGAGGTCCGCGTGTGTCTGTCTGTCATGGCCGCGTGTGTCTGTCATGGCCGCGTGTGTCTGTCATGGCCGAGGTCCGCGTGTGTCTGTCATGGCCGCGTGTGTCTGTCATGGTCGCGTGTGTCTGTCATGGCCACGTTCGTTTGTCATGGCCGAGGTCCGCGTGTGTCTGTCCTGGCCGCGTGTGTCTGTCACGGCCACGTGTGTCTGTTTTGTCATGGCCGAGGTCTGCGTGTGTCTGTCATGGCCGATGTCCGCGTGTGTCTGTCATGGCCGCGTGTGTCTGTCATGGCCGTGGTCCGCGTGTGTCTGTCATGGCCGCGTGTGTCTGTCATGGCCGCGTGTGTCTGTCATGGCCGAGGGCCGCGTGTGTCTGTCATGGCCGCGTGTGTCTGTCATGGCCGCGTGTGTCTGTCATGGCCGAGGTCCGCGTGTGTCTGTCATGGCCGAGGGCCACGTGTGTCTTTCATGGCCGCGTGTGTCTGTCATGGCCGAGGTCCGCGTGTGTCTTTCATGGCCGCGTGTGTCTGTCATGGCCGCGTGTGTCTGTCATGGCCGAGGTCCGTGTGTGTCTGTCATGGCCGAGGTCCGCGTGTGTCTGTCATGGCCGCGTGTGTCTGTTATGGCCGAGGTCCGTGTGTGTCTGTCATGGCCGAGGTCCGCGTGTGTCTGTCATGGCCGCGTGTGTCTGTCATGGCCGAGGTCCGCGTGTGTCTGTCATGGCCGATGTCCGCGTGTGTCTGTCATGGCCGATGTCCGCGTGTGTCTGTCATGGCCGAGGTCCGCGTGTGTCTGTCATGGCCGAGGTCCGCGTGTGTCTGTCATGGCCGAGGTCCGCGTGTGTCTGTCATGGCCGAGGTCCGTGTGTGTCTGCCATGGCCGCGTGTGTCTGTAATGGCCGAGGTCCGCGTGTGTCTGTCATGTCCGAGGTCCGCGTGTGTCTGTCATGGCCGAGGGCCGCGTGTGTCTGTCATGGCCGCGTGTGTCTGTCATGGCCGCGTGTGTCGGTCATGGCCGCGTTTGTCTGTCATGGCCGCGTGTGTCTGTCATGGCCGAGGTCCGCGTGTATCTGTCATGGCCGCGTGTGTCTGTCATGGCCGCGTGTGTCTGTCATGGCCGAGGTCCGCGTGTGTCTATCATGGCAGCGTGTGTCTGTCATGGCCGAGGTCCGCGTGTGTCTGTCATGGCCGCGTGTGTCTGTCATGGCCGAGGTCCGCGTGTGTCTGTCATGGCTGCGTGTGCCTGTCATGGCCGCGTGAGTCTGTGATGGCCGAGGTCCCCGTGTGTCTGTCATGGCTGCGTGTGTCTGTCATGGCCGCGTGTGTCTCTCATGGCCGAGGTCCGCGTGTGTCTGTCATGGCTGCGTCTGTCTGTCATGGCCGCGTGTGTCTGTCATGGCCGAGGTCCGCCTGTGTCTGTCATGGCCGAGGGCCGCGTGTGTCTGTCATGGCCGCGTGTGTCTGTCATGGCCGCGTGTGTCTGTCATGGCCGCGTGTGTCTGTCATGGCCGCGTGTGTCTGTCATGGCCGCGTGTGTCTGTCATGGCCGCGTGTGTCTGTCATGGCCGAGGTCCACGTGTGTCTGTCATGGCCGCGTGTGTCTGTCATGGCCGAGGTCCAAGTGTGTCTGTCATGGCCGCGTGTGTCTGTCATGGCCGCGTGTGTCTGTCATGGTCGAGGTCCGCGTGTGTCTGTCATGGCCGCGTGTGTCTGTCATGGCCGCGTGTGTCTGTCATGGCCCCGTGAGTCTGTCACGGCCAAGGTCCGCGTGTGTCTGTCATGGTCGAGGTCCGCGTTTGTCTGTCATGGCCGCGTGTGTCTGTCATGGCCGAGGTCCGCGTGTGTCTGTCATGGCCGAGGTCCGCGTGTGTCTGTCATGGCCGCGTGTGTCTGTCATGGCCGAGGTCTGCGTGTGTCTGTCATGGCCGAGGTCCGCGTGAGTCTGTCATGGCCGAGGTCCGCGTGTGTCTGTCATGGCCGAGGTCCGCGTGTGTCTGTCATGGCCGAGGTCCGCGTGTGTCTGTCATGGCCGCGTGTGTCTGTCATGGCCGCGTGTGTCTGTCATGGCCGCGTGTGTCTGTCATGGCCGCGTGTGTCTGTCATGGCCGAGGTCCGCGTGTATCTGTCATGGCCGCGTGTGTCTGTCATGGCCGCGTGTGTCTGTCATGGCCGAGGTCCGCGTGTGTCTGTCATGGCCGAGGTCCGCGTGTGTCTGTCATGGCCGCGTGTGTCTGTCATGGCCGAGGTCTTCGTGTGTCTGTCATGGCCGAGGTCCGCGTGTGTCTGTCATGGCCGAGGTCCGCGTGTGTCTATCATGGCCGAGGGCCGCGTGTGTCTGTCATGGCCGCGTGTGTCTGTCATGGCCGAGGTCCGCATGTGTCTGTCATGGCCGAGGTCCGCGTGTGTCTGTCATGGCTGCGTGTGCCTGTCATGGCCGCGTGTGTCTGTCATGGCCGAGGTCCCCGTGTGTCTGTCATGGCTGCGTGTGTCTGTCATGGCCGCGTGTGTCTGTCATGGCCGAGGTCCGCGTGTGTCTGTCATGGCTGCGTCTGTCTGTCATGTCCGAGGTCCGCGTGTGTCTGTCATGGCCGCGTGTGTCTGTCATGGCCGAGGGCCGCGTGTGTCTGTCATGGCCGCGTGTGTCTGTCATGGCCGCGTGTGTCTGTCATGGCCGAGGGTTGCGTGTGTCTGTCATGGCCGCGTGTGTCTGTCATGGCCGAGGGCCGCGTGTGTCTGTCATGGCCGAGGTCCACGTGTGTCTGTCATGGCTGCGTGTGTCTGTCAAGGCCGCGTGTGTCTGTCATGGCCGCGTGTGTCTGTCATGGTCGAGGTCCGCGTGTGTCTGTCATGGCCGCGTGTGTCTGTCATGGCCCCGAGAGTCTGTCACGGCCAAGGTCCGCGTGTGTCTGTCATGGTCGAGGTCCGCATGTGTCTGTCATGGCCGAGGTCCGCGTGTGTCTGTCATGGCCGAGGTCCACGTGTGTCTGTCATGGCCGCGTGTGTCTGTCATGGCCGAGGTCCGCGTGTGTCTGTCATGGCCGAGGTCCACGTGTGTCTGTCATGGTCGAGGTCCACGTGTGTCTGTCATGGCCGCGTGTGTCTGTCATGGCCGAGGTCCGCGTGTGTCTGTCATGGCCGCGTGTGTCTGTCATGGCCGAGGTCCGCGTGTGTCTGTCATGGCCGAGGGCCGCGTGTGACTGTCATGGCCGAGGTCCGCGTGTGTCTCTCATGGCCGAGGTCCGCGTGTGTCTGTCATGGCCGCGTGTGTCTGTCATGGCCGAGGTCCGCGTGTGTCTGTCATGGCCGAGGTCCGCGTGTGTCTGTCATGGCCGAGGTCTGCGTGTGTCTGTCATGGCCGTGGTCCGCGTGTGTCTGTCATGGCCGAGGTCCGCGTGTGTCTGTCATGGCCGCGTGTGTCTGTCATGGCCGCGTGTTTCTGTCATGACCGCGTGTGTCTGTCATGGCCGAGGTCCGCGTGTGTCTTTCATGGCCGAGGTCCGCGTGTGTCTGTCATGGCCGCGTGTGTCTGTCATGGCCGCGTGTGTCTGTCATGGCCGAGGTCCGCGTGTGTCTGTCATGGCCGCGTGTGTCTGTCATGGCCGAGGGCCGCGTGTGTCTGTCATGGCCGCGTGTGTCTGTCATGGCCGAGGTCCGCGTGTGTCTGTCATGGCCGAGGGCCGCGTGTGTCTGTCATGGCCGCGTGTGTCTGTCATGGCCGAGGTCCGCGTGTGTCTGTCATGGCCGCGTGTGTCTGTCATGGCCGCGTGTGTCTGTCATGGCCGAGGTCCGCGTGTGTCTGTCATGGCCGCGTGTGTCTGTCATGGCCGCGTGTGTCTGTCATGGCCGCGTGTGTCTGTCATGGCCGCGTGTGTGTGTCATGGCCGAGGTCTGCGTGTGTCTGTCATGGCCGCGTGTGTCTGTCATGGCCGAGGTCCGCGTGTGTCTGTCCTGACCGCGTGTGTCTGTCATGGCCACGTGTGTCTGTTTTGTCATGGCCGAGGTCTGCGTGTGTCTGTCCTGTCATGGCCGAGGTCCGCGTGTGTCTGTCCTGGCCGCGTGTGTCTGTCATGGCCACGTGTGTCTGTTTTGTCATGGCCGAGGTCCGCGTGTGTCTGTCCTGTCATGGCCGAGGTCCGCGTGTGTCTGTCATGGCCGAGGTCTGCGTGTGTCTGTCATGGTCGCGTGTGTCTGTCATGGCCACGTGTGTTTGTCATGGCCGAGGTCCGCGTGTGTCTGTCCTGGCCGCGTGTGTCTGTCATGGCCACGTGTGTCTGTTTTGTCATGGCCGAGGTCCGCGTGTGTCTGTCATGGCCGAGGTCTGCGTGTGTCTGTCATGGTCGCGTTTGTCTGTCATGGCCGCGTGTGTCTGTCATGGCCGAGGTCCGCGTGTGTCTGTCATGGCCGAGGTCCGCGTGTGTCTGTCATGGCCGTGTGTGTCTGTCATGGCCGCGTGTGTCTGTCATGGCCGAGGGCCGCGTGTTTCTGTCATGGCCACGTGTGTCTGTCATGGCCGAGGTCCGCGTGTGTCTGTCATGGCCGCGTGTGTCTGTCATGGCCGCGTGTGTCTCTCATGGCCGAGGTCCGCGTGTGTCTGTCATGGCCGAGGTCCGCGTGTGTCTTTCATGGCCGCGTGTGTCTGTCATGGCCGAGGGCCACGTGTGTCTTTCATGGCCGCGTGTGTCTGTCATGGCCGAGGTCCGCGTGTGTCTTTCATGGCCGCGTGTGTCTGTCATGGCCGCGTGTGTCTGTCATGGCCGAGGTCCGCGTGTGTCTTTCATGGCCGCGTGTGTCTGTCATGGCCGCGTGTGTCTGTCATGGCCGAGGGCCACGTGTGTCTGTCATGGCCGATGTCCACGTGTGTGTGTCATGTCATGGCCGAGGTCCGCGTGTGTCTGTCTGTCATGGCCGCGTGTGTCTGTCATGGCCGCGTGTGTCTGTCATGGCCGAGGTCCGCGTGTGTCTGTCATGGCCGCGTGTGTCTGTCATGGTCGCGTGTGTCTGTCATGGCCACGTGTGTTTGTCATGGCCGAGGTCCGCGTGTGTCTGTCCTGGCCGCGTGTGTCTGTCACGGCCACGTGTGTCTGTTTTGTCATGGCCGAGGTCTGCGTGTGTCTGTCATGGCCGATGTCCGCGTGTGTCTGTCATGGCCGCGTGTGTCTGTCATGGCCGTGGTCCGCGTGTGTCTGTCATGGCCGCGTGTGTCTGTCATGGCCGCGTGTGTCTGTCATGGCCGAGGGCCGCGTGTGTCTGTCATGGCCGCGTGTGTCTGTCATGGCCGCGTGTGTCTGTCATGGCCGAGGTCCGCGTGTGTCTGTCATGGCCGAGGGCCACGTGTGTCTTTCATGGCCGCGTGTGTCTGTCATGGCCGAGGTCCGCGTGTGTCTTTCATGGCCGCGTGTGTCTGTCATGGCCGCGTGTGTCTGTCATGGCCGAGGTCCGTGTGTGTCTGTCATGGCCGAGGTCCGCGTGTGTCTGTCATGGCCGCGTGTGTCTGTTATGGCCGAGGTCCGTGTGTGTCTGTCATGGCCGAGGTCCGCGTGTGTCTGTCATGGCCGCGTGTGTCTGTCATGGCCGAGGTCCGCGTGTGTCTGTCATGGCCGATGTCCGCGTGTGTCTGTCATGGCCGATGTCCGCGTGTGTCTGTCATGGCCGAGGTCCGCGTGTGTCTGTCATGGCCGAGGTCCGCGTGTGTCTGTCATGGCCGAGGTCCACGTGTGTCTGTCATGGCCGAGGTCCGTGTGTGTCTGTCATGGCCGCGTGTGTCTGTCATGGCCGCGTGTGTCTGTCATGGCCGAGGTCCGCGTGTGTCTGTCATGGCCGCGTGTGTCTGTCATGGTCGCGTGTGTCTGTCATGGCCACGTGTGTTTGTCATGGCCGAGGTCCGCGTGTGTCTGTCCTGGCCGCGTGTGTCTGTCACGGCCACGTGTGTCTGTTTTGTCATGGCCGAGGTCTGCGTGTGTCTGTCATGGCCGATGTCCGCGTGTGTCTGTCATGGCCGCGTGTGTCTGTCATGGCCGTGGTCCGCGTGTGTCTGTCATGGCCGCGTGTGTCTGTCATGGCCGCGTGTGTCTGTCATGGCCGAGGGCCGCGTGTGTCTGTCATGGCCGCGTGTGTCTGTCATGGCCGCGTGTGTCTGTCATGGCCGAGGTCCGCGTGTGTCTGTCATGGCCGAGGGCCACGTGTGTCTTTCATGGCCGCGTGTGTCTGTCATGGCCGCGTGTGTCTGTCATGGCCGAGGTCCGTGTGTGTCTGTCATGGCCGAGGTCCGCGTGTGTCTGTCATGGCCGCGTGTGTCTGTCATGGCCAAGTGTGTCTGTCATGGCCGAGGTCCGCGTGTGTCTTTCATGGCCGCGTGTGTCTGTCATGGCTGCGTGTGTCTGTCATGGCCGAGGTCCGTGTGTGTCTGTCATGGCCGAGGTCCGCGTGTGTCTGTCATGGCCGCGTGTGTCTGTTATGGCCGAGGTCCGTGTGTGTCTGTCATGGCCGAGGTCCGCGTGTGTCTGTCATGGCCGCGTGTGTCTGTCATGGCCGAGGTCCGCGTGTGTCTGTCATGGCCGATGTCCGCGTGTGTCTGTCATGGCCGATGTCCGCGTGTGTCTGTCATGGCCGAGGTCCGCGTGTGTCTGTCATGGCCGAGGTCCGCGTGTGTCTGTCATGGCCGAGGTCCGCGTGTGTCTGTCATGGCCGAGGTCCGTGTGTGTCTGTCATGGCCGCGTGTGTCTGTCATGGCCGCGTGTGTCTGTCATGGCCGCGTGTGTCTGTCATGGCTGAGGTCCGTGTGTGTCTGTCATGGCCGCGTGTGTCTGTCATGGCCGCGTGTGTCTGTCATGGCCGAGGGCCGCGAGTGTCTGTCATGGCCGCGTGTGTCTGTCATGGCCGCGTGTGTCTGTCATGGCCGAGGGCCGCGAGTGTCTGTCATGGCCGCGTGTGTCTGTCATGGCCGCGAGTGTCTGTCATGGCCGCGTGTGTCTGTCATGGCCGCGTGTGTCTGTCATGGCCGAGGTCCGCGTGTGTCTGTCATGGCCGAGGTCCGCGTGTGTCTGTCATGGCCGAGGTCCGCGTGTGTCTGTCATGGCCGCGTGTGTCTGTCATGGCCGAGGTCCGCGTGTGTCTGTCATGGCCGCGTGTGTCTGTCATGGCCGAGGTCCACGTGTGTCTTTCATGGCCGAGGTCCTCGTGTGTCTGTCATGGCCGAGGTCCGCGTGTGTCTGTCATGGCCGCGTGTGTCTGTCATGGCCGAGGTCCGCGTGTGTCTGTCATGGCCGAGGTCCGCGTGTGTCTGTCATGGCCGCGTGTGTCTGTCATGGCCAAGTGTGTCTGTCATGGCCGTGTGTGTCTGTCATGGCCGCGTGTGTCTGTCATGGCCGAGGTCCGTGTGTATCTGTCATGGCCGCGTGTGTCTGTCATGGCCGAGGTCCGCGTGTGTCTGTCATGGCCGCGTGTGTCTGTCATGGCCGAGGTCCGCGTGTGTCTGTCATGGCCGAGGTCCGCGTGTGTCTTTCATGGCCGCGTGTGTCTGTCATGGCCGCGTGTGTCTGTCATGGCCGAGGGCCACGTGTGTCTGTCATGGCCGATGTCCACGTGTGTGTGTCATGTCATGGCCGAGGTCCGCGTGTGTCTGTCTGTCATGGCCGCGTGTGTCTGTCATGGCCGCGTGTGTCTGTCATGGCCGAGGTCCGCGTGTGTCTGTCATGGCCGCGTGTGTCTGTCATGGTCGCGTGTGTCTGTCATGGCCACGTTCGTTTGTCATGGCCGAGGTCCGCGTGTGTCTGTCCTGGCCGCGTGTGTCTGTCACGGCCACGTGTGTCTGTTTTGTCATGGCCGAGGTCTGCGTGTGTCTGTCATGGCCGATGTCCGCGTGTGTCTGTCATGGCCGCGTGTGTCTGTCATGGCCGTGGTCCGCGTGTGTCTGTCATGGCCGCGTGTGTCTGTCATGGCCGCGTGTGTCTGTCATGGCCGAGGGCCGCGTGTGTCTGTCATGGCCGCGTGTGTCTGTCATGGCCGCGTGTGTCTGTCATGGCCGAGGTCCGCGTGTGTCTGTCATGGCCGAGGGCCACGTGTGTCTTTCATGGCCGCGTGTGTCTGTCATGGCCGAGGTCCGCGTGTGTCTTTCATGGCCGCGTGTGTCTGTCATGGCCGCGTGTGTCTGTCATGGCCGAGGTCCGTGTGTGTCTGTCATGGCCGAGGTCCGCGTGTGTCTGTCATGGCCGCGTGTGTCTGTTATGGCCGAGGTCCGTGTGTGTCTGTCATGGCCGAGGTCCGCGTGTGTCTGTCATGGCCGCGTGTGTCTGTCATGGCCGAGGTCCGCGTGTGTCTGTCATGGCCGATGTCCGCGTGTGTCTGTCATGGCCGATGTCCGCGTGTGTCTGTCATGGCCGAGGTCCGCGTGTGTCTGTCATGGCCGAGGTCCGCGTGTGTCTGTCATGGCCGAGGTCCGCGTGTGTCTGTCATGGCCGAGGTCCGTGTGTGTCTGCCATGGCCGCGTGTGTCTGTAATGGCCGAGGTCCGCTTGTGTCTGTCATGGCTGAGGTCCGTGTGTGTCTGTCATGGCCGCGTGTGTCTGTCATGGCCGCGTGTGTCTGTCATGGCCGAGGGCCGCGAGTGTCTGTCATGGCCGCGTGTGTCTGTCATGGCCGCGTGTGTCTGTCATGGCCGAGGGCCGCGAGTGTCTGTCATGGCCGCGTGTGTCTGTCATGGCCGCGAGTGTCTGTCATGGCCGCGTGTGTCTGTCATGGCCGCGTGTGTCTGTCATGGCCGAGGTCCGCGTGTGTCTGTCATGGCCGAGGTCCGCGTGTGTCTGTCATGGCCGAGGTCCGCGTGTGTCTGTCATGGCCGCGTGTGTCTGTCATGGCCGAGGTCCGCGTGTGTCTGTCATGGCCGCGTGTGTCTGTCATGGCCGAGGTCCACGTGTGTCTTTCATGGCCGAGGTCCTCGTGTGTCTGTCATGGCCGAGGTCCGCGTGTGTCTGTCATGGCCGCGTGTGTCTGTCATGGCCGAGGTCCGCGTGTGTCTGTCATGGCCGAGGTCCGCGTGTGTCTGTCATGGCCGCGTGTGTCTGTCATGGCCAAGTGTGTCTGTCATGGCCGTGTGTGTCTGTCATGGCCGCGTGTGTCTGTCATGGCCGAGGTCCGTGTGTATCTGTCATGGCCGCGTATGTCTGTCATGGCCGAGGTCCGCGTGTGTCTGTCATGGCCGAGGTCCGCGTCTGTCTGTCATGGCCGAGGGCCGCATGTGTCTGTCGTGGCCGCGTGTGTCTGTCATGGCCGCGTGTGTCTGTCATGGCCGCGTGTGTCTGTCATGTCCGAGGTCCGCGTGTGTCTGTCATGTCCGAGGTCCGCGTGTGTCTGTCATGGCCGAGGGCCGCGTGTGTCTGTCATGGCCGCGTGTGTCTGTCATGGCCGCGTGTGTCGGTCATGGCCGCGTGTGTCTGTCATGGCCGCGTGTGTCTGTCATGGCCGAGGTCCGCGTGTGTCTGTCATGGCCGAGGTCCGCGTGTATCTGTCATGGCCGCGTGTGTCTGTCATGGCCGCGTGTGTCTGTCATGGCCGAGGTCCGCGTGTGTCTGTCATGGCAGCGTGTGTCTGTCATGGCCGAGGTCCGCGTGTGTCTGTCATGGCCGCGTGTGTCTGTCATGGCCGAGGTCCGCGTGTGTCTGTCATGGCTGCGTGTGCCTGTCATGGCCGCGTGTGTCTGTGATGGCCGAGGTCCCCGTGTGTCTGTCATGGCTGCGTGTGTCTGTCATGGCCGCGTGTGTCTCTCATGGCCGAGGTCCGCGTGTGTCTGTCATGGCTGCGTCTGTCTGTCATGGCCGCGTGTGTCTGTCATGGCCGCGTGTGTCTGTCATGGCCGCGTGTGTCTGTCATGGCCGCGTGTGTCTGTCATGGCCGAGGGTTGCGTGTGTCTGTCATGGCCGCGTGTGTCTGTCATGGCCGCGTGTGTCTGTCATGGTCGAGGTCCGCGTGTGTCTGTCATGGCCGCGTGTGTCTGTCATGGCCGCGTGTGTCTGTCATGGCCCCGTGAGTCTGTCACGGCCAAGGTCCGCGTGTGTCTGTCATGGTCGAGGTCCGCGTGTGTCTGTCATGGCCGAGGTCCGCGTGTGTCTGTCATGGTCGAGGTCCACGTTTGTCTGTCATGGCCGCGTGTGTCTGTCATGGCCGAGGTCCGCGTGTGTCTGTCATGGCCGAGGTCCGCGTGTGTCTGTCATGGCCGCGTGTGTCTGTCATGGCCGAGGTCCGCGTGTGTCTGTCATGGCCGCGTGTGTCTGTCATGGCCGAGGTCCGCGTGTGTCTGTCATGGCCGAGGTCCGCGTGTGTCTATCATGGCCGCGTATGTCTGTCATGGCCGAGGTTGCGTGTGTCTGTCATGGTCGAGGTCCGCGTGTGTCTATCATGGCCGCGTGTGTCTGTCATGGCCGCGTGTGTCTGTCTGTCATGGCCGCGTGTGTCTGTCATGGCAGCATGTGTCTGTCTGTCATGGCCGCGTGTGTCTGTCATGACCGAGGGCCGCGTGTGTCTGTCATGGCAGCGTGTGTCTGTCTGTCATGGCCGCGTGTGTCTGTCATGGCAGCGTGTGTCTGTCTGTCATGGTCGCGTGTGTCTGTCATGGCCAAGTGTGTCTGTCATGGCCGAGGTCCGCGTGTGTCTGTCATGGCCGAGGTCCGCGTGTGTCTGTCATGGCCGAGGTCCGCGTGTGTCTGTCATGGCCGCGTGTGTCTGTCATGGCCGAGGTCCGCGTGTGTCTGTCATGGCCGAGGTCCGCGTGTGTCTGTCATGGCCGCGTGTGTCTGTCATGGCCGAGGTCCGCGTGTGTCTGTCATGGCCGCGTGTGTCTGTCATGGCCAAGGTCCGCGTGTGTCTGTCATGGCCGCATGTGTCTGTCATGGCCGCGTGTGTCTGTCATGGCCGCGTGTGTCTGTCATGGCCGCGTGTGTCTGTCATGGCCGAGGTCCGCGTGTGTCTGTCATGGCCGAGGTCCGCGTGAGTCTGTCATGGCCGAGGTCCGCGTGTGTCTGTCATGGCCGTGGTCCGCGTGTGTCTGTCATGGCTGAGGTCCGCGTGTGTCTGTCATGGCCGAGGTCCGCGTGTGTCTGTCATGGCCGCGTGTGTCTGTCATGGCCGCGTGTGACTGTCATGGCCGAGGTCTGCGTGTGACTGTCATGGCCGAGGTCCGCGTGTGACTGTCATGGCCGAGGTCCGCGTTTGTCTGTCATGGCCGAGGTCCGCGTGTGTCTGTCATGGCCGAGGTCCACGTGTATCTGTCATGGCCGAGGTCCGCGTGTGTCTGTCATGGCCGATGTCCGCGTGTGTCTGTCATGGCCGCGTGTGTCTGTAAGGCCGAGGTCCGCGTGTGTCTGTCATGGCCGAGGTCCTTGTGTGTCTGTCATGGCCGCGTGTGTCCTGTCATGGCCGCGTGTGTCTGTCATGGCCGAGGTCCGCGTGTGTCTGTCATGGCCGAGGTCCGCGTGTGTCTGTCATGGCCGCGTGTGTCTGTCATGGCCTAGGTCCGTGTGTGTCTGTCATGGCCGCGTGTGTCTGTCATGGCCTCGTGTGTCTGTCATGGCCGAGGGCCGCGAGTGTCTGTCATGGCCGCGTGTGTCTGTCATGGCCGCGTGTGTCTGTCATGGCCGAGGTCCGCGTGTGTCTGTCATGGCCGCGTGTGTCTGTCATGGCCGCATGTGTCTGTCATGGCCGCGAGTGTCTGTCATGGCCGCGTGTGTCTGTCATGGCCGCGTGTGTCTGTCGTGGCCGAGGTCCGCGTGTGTCTGTCGTGGCCGAGTTCCGCGTGTGTCTGTCATGGCCGAGGTCCGCGTGTGTCTGTCATGGCCACGTGTGTCTGTCATGGCCGAGGTCCGCGTGTATCTGTCCTGTCATGGCCGCGTGTGTCAGTCATGGCCGCGTGTGTCTGTCATGGCCGCGAGTGTCTGTCATGGCCGCGTGTGTCTGTCATGGCCGCGTGTGTCTGTCATGGCCGAGGTCCGCGTGTGTCTGTCATGGCCGAGGTCCCCGTGTGTCTGTCTTGGCCGAGGTCCGCGTGTGACTGTCATGGCCGAGGTCCGCGTGTGTCTGTCATGGCCGAGGTCCGCGTGTGTCTGTCATGGCCGAGGTCCGCGTGTGTCTGTCGTGGCCGAGGTCCGCGTGTGTCTGTCGTGGCCGAGGTCCGCGTGTGTCTGTCGTGGCCGAGTTCCGCGTGTGTCCGTCATGGCCGAGGTCCGCGTGTGTCTGTCATGGCCGCGTGTGTCTGTCATGGCCTAGGTCCGCGTGTGTCTGTCATGGCCGAGGTCCACGTGTATTTGTCATGGCCGAGGTCCGCGTGTGTCTGTCATGGCTGATGTCCACGTGTGTCTGTCATGGCCGCGTGTGTCTGTCATGGCCGAGGTCCGTGTGTGTCTGTCATGGCCGCGTGTGTCCTGTCATGGCCGCGTGTGTCTGTCATGGCCGAGGTCCGCGTGTGTCTGTCATGGCCGAGGTCCGTGTGTGTCTGTCATGGCCGCGTGTGTCTGTCATGGCCGAGGTCCGCGTGTGTCTGTCATGGCCGAGGTCCGCGTGTGTCTGTCATGGCCGAGGTCCGCGTGTGTCTGTCATGGCCGCGTGTGTCTGTCATGGCCGAGGTCCGCGTATGTCTGTCATGGCCGCGTGTGTCTGTCATGGCCTAGGTCCGCGTGTGTCTGTCATGGCCGCGTGTGTCTGTCATGGCCGCGTGTGTCTGTCATGGCCGCGTGTGTCTGTAATGGCCGAGGTCCGCGTGTGTCTGTCATGGCTGAGGTCCGTGTGTGTCTGTCATGGCCGCGTGTGTCTGTCATGGCCGCGTGTGTCTGTCATGGCCGCGAGTGTCTGTCATGGCCGCGTGTGTCTGTCATGGCCGCGTGTGTCTGTCATGGCCGGGAGTGTCTGTCATGGCCGCGTGTGTCTGTCATGGCCGCGTGTGTCTGTCATGGCCGAGGTCCGCGTGTGTCTGTCGTGGCCGAGTTCCGCGTGTGTCTGTCATGGCCGAGGTCCGCGTGTGTCTGTCATGGCCGAGGTCCGCGTGTGTCTGTCATGGCCGAGGTCCGCGTGTGTCTGTCATGGCCGCGTGTATCTGTCATGGCCGCGTGTGTCTGTCATGGCCGAGGTCCGCGTGTGTCTGTCATGGCCGAGTTCCGCGTGTGTCCGTCATGGCCGAGGTCCGCGTGTGTCTGTCATGGCCGCGTGTGTCTGTCATGGCCAAGGTCCGCGTGTGTCTGTCATGGCCGAGGTCCGCGTCTGTCTGTCATGGCCGAGGGCCGCGTGTGTCTGTCATGGCCGCGTGTGTCTGTCATGGCCGCGTGTGTCTGTCATGGCCGCGTGTGTCTGTCATGTCCGAGGTCCGCGTGTGTCTGTCATGTCCGAGGTCCGCGTGTGTCTGTCATGGCCGCGTGTGTCTGTCATGGCCGAGGTCCGCGTGTATCTGTCATGGCCGCGTGTGTCTGTCATGGCCGCGTGTGTCTGTCATGGCCGAAGTCCGCGTGTGTCTGTCATGGCCGCGTGTGTCTGTCATGGCCGAGGTCTTCGTGTGTCTGTCATGGCCGATGTCCTCGTGTGTCTGTCATGGCCGAGGTCCGCGTGTGTCTATCATGGCCGAGGTCCGCGTGTGTCTGTCATGGCCGCGTGTGTCTGTCATGGCCGAGGTCCGCGTGTGTCTGTCATGGCTGCGTGTGCCTGTCATGGCCGCGTGTGTCTGTCATGGCCGAGGTCCCCGTGTGTCTGTCATGGCTGCGTGTGTCTGTCATGGCCGCGTGTGTCTGTCATGGCCGAGGTCCGCGTGTGTCTGTCATGGCTGCGTCTGTCTGTCATGGCCGCGTGTGTCTGTCCTGGCCGTGGTCCGCCTGTGTCTGTCATGGCCGAGGGCCGCGTGTGTCTGTCATGGCCGCGTGTGTCTGTCATGGCCGCGTGTGTCTGTCATGGCCGCGTGTGTCTGTCATGGCCGCGTGTGTCTGTCATGGCCGAGGGTTGCGTGTGTCTGTCATGGCCGCGTGTGTCTTTCATGGCCGAGGGCCGCGTGTGTCTGTCATGGCCGAGGTCCACGTGTGTCTGTCATGGCCGCGTGTGTCTGTCATGGCCGAGGTCCACGTGTGTCTGTCATGGCCGCGTGTGTCTGTTATGTCTGAGATCCAAGTGTGTCTGTCATGGCCGCGTGTGTCTGTCATGGCCGCGTGTGTCTGTCATGGTCGAGGTCCGCGTGTGTCTGTCATGGCCGCGTGTGTCTGTCATGGCCCCGTGAGTCTGTTATGGCCGAGGTCCGCAAGTGTCTGTCATGGCCGCGTGTGTCTGTCATGGCCGCGTGTGTCTGTTATGGCCGAGGTCCGCGTGTGTCTGTCATGGCCGCGTGTGTCTGTCATGGCCGCGTGTGTCTGTCATGGCCGAGGTCCGCGTGTGTCTGTCATGGCCGCGTGTGTCTGTCATGGCCGAGGTCCGCGTGTGTCTGTCATGGCCGAGGTCCGCGTGTGTCTGTCATGGTCGAGGTCCGCGTGTGTCTGTCATGGCCGAGGTCCGCGTGTGTTTGTCATGGCCGCGTGTGTCTGTCATGGCCGAGGTCCGCGTGTGTCTGTCATGGCCGCGTGTGTCTGTCATGGCCGAGGTCCGCGTGTGTCTGTCATGGCCGAGGTCCGCGTGTGTCTGTCATGGCCGAGGTCCGCGTGTGTCTGTCATGGCCGCGTGTGTCTGTCATGGCCGAGGGCCGCGTGTGTCTGTCATGGCCGAGGTCCACGTGTGTCTGTCATGGCCGCGTGTGTCTATCATGGCCGAGGTCCACGTGTGTCTGTCATGGCCGCGTGTGTCTGTTATGTCTGAGGTCCAAGTGTGTCTGTCATGGCTGCGTGTGTCTGTCATGGCCGCGTGTGTCTGTCATGGCCGCGTGTGTCCTGTCATGGCCGCGTGTGTCTGTCATGGCCGAGGTCCGCGTGTGTCTGTCATGGCCGAGGTCCGCGTGTGTCTGTCATGGCCGAGGTCCGTGTGTGTCTGTCATGGCCGCGTGTGTCCTGTCATGGCCGCGTGTGTCTGTCATGGCCGAGGTCCGCGTGTGTCTGTCATGGCCGAGGTCCGCGTGTGTCTGTCATGGCCGCGTGTGTCTGTCATGGCCGAGGTCCTCGTGTGTCTGTCATGGCCGCGTGTGTCTGTCATGGCCGAGGTCCGCCTGTGTCTGTCATGGCCGAGGTCCGCGTGTGTCTGTCATGGCCGCGTGTGTCTGTGATGGCCGCGTGTGTCTGTCTGTCATGGCCGCGTGTGTCATTGCCGAAGTCCGCATGTGTCTGTCATGGCCGACGTCCGCGTGTGTCTGTCATGGCCGCGTGTGTCTGTCATGGCCGAGGTCCGCGTGTGTCTGTCATGGCCGAGGTCCGCGTGTGTCTGTCATGGCCGAGATCCACGTGTGTCTGTCATGGCCGAGGTCCGCGTGTGTCTGTCCTGTCATGACCGAGGTCCGCGTGTGTCTGTCATGGCGGCGTGTGTCTGTCATGGCGGCGTGTGTCTGTCATGGCCGCGGTCCTCGTGTGTCTATCATGGCCGCGTGTGTCTGTCATGGCCGCGTGTGTCTGTCATGGCCGAGGTCCGCGTATGTCTGTCATGGCCGCGTGTGTCTGTCATGGCCTAGGTCCGCGTGTGTCTGTCATGGCCGCGTGTGTCTGTCATGGCCGCGTGTGTCTGTCATGGCCGCGTGTGTCTGTAATGGCCGAGGTCCGCGTGTGTCTGTCATGGCTGAGGTCCGTGTGTGTCTGTCATGGCCGCGTGTGTCTGTCATGGCCGCGTGTGTCTGTCATGGCCGAGGGCCGCGAGTGTCTGTCATGGCCGAGGGCTGCGAGTGTCTGTCATGGCCGCGTGTGTCTGTCATGGCCGCGTGTGTCTGTCATGGCCGCGAGTGTCTGTCATGGCCGCGTGTGTCTGTCATGGCCGCGTGTGTCTGTCATGGCCGAGGTCCGCGTGTGTCTGTCGTGGCCGAGTTCCGCGTGTGTCTGTCGTGGCCGAGGTCCGCGTGTGTCTGTCATGGCCGAGGTCCGCGTGTGTCTGTCATGGCCGAGGTCCGCGTGTGTCTGTCATGGCCGCGTGTGTCTGTCATGGCCGAGGTCCGCGTGTGTCTGTCATGGCCGAGGTCCGCGTGTGTCTGTCATGGCCAAGTGTGTCTGTCATGGCCGCGTGTGTCTGTCATGGCCGAGGTACTCGTGTGTCTGTCATGGCCGATGTCCGCGTGTGTCTGTCATGGCCGATGTCCGCGTGTGTTTGTCATGGCCGAGGTCCGCGTGTGTCTGTAAGGCCGAGGTCCGCGTGTGTCTGTCATGGCCGAAGGCCGCGTGTGTCTGTCATGGCCGCGTGTGTCTGTCATGGCCGAGGTCCGTGTGTATCTGTCATGGCCGCGTGTGTCTGTCATGGCCGAGGTCCGCGTGTGTCTGTCATGGCCGCGTGTGTCTGTCATGGCCAAGGTCCGCGTGTGTCTGTCATGGCCGAGGTCCGCGTCTGTCTGTCATGGCCGAGGGCCGCGTGTGTCTGTCATGGCCGCGTGTGTCTCTCATGGCCGCGTGTGTCTGTCATGGCCGCGTGTGTCTGTCATGTCCGAGGTCCGCGTGTGTCTGTCATGTCCGAGGTCCGCGTGTGTCTGTCATGGCCGAGGTCCGCGTGTATCTGTCATGGCCGCGTGTGTCTGTCATGGCCGCGTGTGTCTGTCATGGCCGAAGTCCGCGTGTGTCTGTCATGGCCGCGTGTGTCTGTCATGGCCGAGGTCTTCGTGTGTCTGTCATGGCCGATGTCCTCGTGTGTCTGTCATGGCCGAGGTCCGCGTGTATCTGTCATGGCTGCGTGTGTCTGTCATGGCCGCGTGTGTCTGTCATGGCCGAGGTCCGCGTGTGTCTGTCATGGCTGCGTGTGCCTGTCATGGCCGCGTGTGTCTGTCATGGCCGAGGTCCCCGTGTGTCTGTCATGGCTGCGTGTGTCTGTCATGGCCGCCTGTGTCTGTCATGGCCGAGGTCCGCGTGTGTCTGTCATGGCTGCGTCTGTCTGTCATGGCCGCGTGTGTCTGTCCTGGCCGTGGTCCGCCTGTGTCTGTCATGGCCGAGGGCCGCGTGTGTCTGTCATGGCCGCGTGTGTCTGTCATGGCCGCGTGTGTCTGTCATGGCCGCGTGTGTCTGTCATGGCCGCGTGTGTCTGTCATGGCCGAGGGTTGCGTGTGTCTGTCATGGCCGCGTGTGTCTTTCATGGCCGAGGGCCGCGTGTGTCTGTCATGGCCGAGGTCCACGTGTGTCTGTCATGGCCGCGTGTGTCTGTCATGGCCGCGTGTGTCTGTCATGGCCGAGGTCCACGTGTGTCTGTCATGGCCGCGTGTGTCTGTTATGTCTGAGATCCAAGTGTGTCTGTCATGGCCGCGTGTGTCTGTCATGGCCGCGTGTGTCTGTCATGGTCGAGGTCCGCGTGTGTCTGTCATGGCCGCGTGTGTCTGTCATGGCCCCGTGAGTCTGTTATGGCCGAGGTCCGCGTGTGTCTGTCATGGCCGCGTGTGTCTGTCATGGCCGCGTGTGTCTGTTATGGCCGAGGTCCGCGTGTGTCTGTCATGGCCGCGTGTGTCTGTCATGGCCGCGTGTGTCTGTCATGGCCGAGGTCCGCGTGTGTCTGTCATGGCCGCGTGTGTCTGTCATGGCCGAGGTCCGCGTGTGTCTGTCATGGTCGAGGTCCGCGTGTGTCTGTCATGGCCGAGGTCCGCGTGTGTTTGTCATGGCCGCGTGTGTCTGTCATGGCCGAGGTCCGCGTGTGTCTGTCATGGCCGCGTGTGTCTGTCATGGCCGAGGTCCGCGTGTGTCTGTCATGGCCGAGGTCCGCGTGTGTCTGTCATGGCCGAGGTCCGCGTGTGTCTGTCATGGCCGCGTGTGTCTGTCATGGCCGAGGGCCGCGTGTGTCTGTCATGGCCGAGGTCCACGTGTGTCTGTCATGGCCGCGTGTGTCTATCATGGCCGAGGTCCACGTGTGTCTGTCATGGCCGCGTGTGTCTGTTATGTCTGAGGTCCAAGTGTGTCTGTCATGGCTGCGTGTGTCTGTCATGGCCGCGTGTGTCTGTCATGGCCGCGTGTGTCCTGTCATGGCCGCGTGTGTCTGTCATGGCCGAGGTCCGCGTGTGTCTGTCATGGCCGAGGTCCGCGTGTGTCTGTCATGGCTGAGGTCCTCGTGTGTCTGTCATGGCCGCGTGTGTCTGTCATGGCCGAGGTCCGCGTGTGTCTGTCATGGCCGAGGTCCGCGTGTGTCTGTCATGGCCGCGTGTGTCTGTGATGGCCGCGTGTGTCTGTCTGTCATGGCCGCGTGTGTCATTGCCGAAGTCCGCATGTGTCTGTCATGGCCGACGTCCGCGTGTGTCTGTCATGGCCGCGTGTGTCTGTCATGGCCGAGGTCCGCGTGTGTCTGTCATGGCCGAGGTCCGCGTGTGTCTGTCATGGCCGAGATCCACGTGTGTCTGTCATGGCCGAGGTCCGCGTGTGTCTGTCCTGTCATGACCGAGGTCCGCGTGTGTCTGTCATGGCGGCGTGTGTCTGTCATGGCGGCGTGTGTCTGTCATGGCCGAGGTCCTCGTGTGTCTGTCATAGCCGAGGTCCGCGTGTGTCTGTCATAGCCGAATTCCGCGTGTGTCTGTCATGGCCGAGGTCCGCGTGTGTCTGTCATGGCCGCGTGTGTCTGTCATGGCCGCGTGTGTCTGTCATGGCTGCGTGTGTCTGTCATGGCCGCATGTGTCTGTCCTGTCATGGCCGAGGTCTGCGTGTGTCTGTCATGGCCGAGGTCCGTGTGTGTCTGTCATGGCCGAGGTCCGCGTGTGTCTGTCATGGCCGCGTGTGTCTGTCATGGCCGCGTGTGTCTGTCATGGCCGAGGTCCCCGTGGGTCTGTCATGGCCGAGGTCCGCGTGTGTCTGTCATGGCCGCGTGTGTCTGTCATGGCCGAGGTCCGCGTGTGCCTGTCATGGTCGCGTGTGTCTGTCATGGCCGAGGTCCACGTGTGTCTGTCATGGCCGCGTGTGTCTATCATGGCCGCGTGTGTCTGTCATGGCCGCGTGTGTCTGTCATGGCCGAGGTCCGCGTGTGTCTGTCATGGCCGCGTGTGTCTGTCATGGCCGCGTGTGTCTGTCATGGCCGAGGTCCGCGTGTGTCTGTCATGGCCGAGGTCCGCGTGTGTCTGTCATGGCCGCGTGTGTCTGTCATGGCCGAGGGCCGCGTGTGTCTGTCATGGCCGCGTGTGTCTGTCATGGCCGAGGTCCGTGTGTGTCTGTCATGGCCGCGTGTGTCTGTCATGGCCGAGGTCCGCGTGTGTCTGTCATGGCCGAGGTCCGCGTGTGTCTGTCATGGCCGAGGTCCGCGTGTGTCTGTCAAGGACGAGGACCGTGTGTGTCTGTCATGGCCGAGGTCCGCGAGTGTCTGTCATGGCCGCGTGTGTCTGTCATGACCGAGGGCCGCGTGTGTCCTGTCATGGCCGAGGTCCGCGTGTGTCTGTCATGGCCACGTGTGTCTGTCATGGCCGAGGTCCGCGTGTGTCTGTCATGGCCGAGGTCCGCGTGTGTCTGTCATGGCCGAGGGCTGCGTGTGTCTGTCATGGCCGCGTGTGTCTGTCATGGCCGCGTGTGTCTGTCATGGCCGCGTGTGTCTGTCATGGCCGCGTGTGTCTGTCATGGCCGAGGTCCGCGTGTGTCTGTCATGGCCGCGTGTGTCTGTCATGGCCGAGGTCCGCCTGTGTCTGTCATGGCCGAGGGCCGCGTGTGTCTGTCTGTCATGGCCGCGTGTGTCATTGCCGAGGTCCGCGTGTGTCTGTCATGGCCGACGTCTGCGTGTGTCTGTCATGGCCGCCTGTGTCTGTCATGGCCGCGTGTGTCTGTCATGGCCACGTGTGTCTGTCATGGCCGAGGTCCGTGTGTGTCTGTCATGGCCGAGGTCCGCGTGTGTCTGTCATGGCCGCGTGTGCCTGTCATGGCCGATGTTGGCGTGTGTCTTTCATGGTCGCGTGTGTCTGTCATGGCCGAGGGCCGCGTGTGTCTGTCATGGCCGAGGTCCGCGTGTGTCTGTCATGGCCGAGGTCCGCGTGTGTCTGTCATGGCCGAGGTACGTGTGGGTCTGTCATGGCCGCATGTGTCTGTCATGGCCGCGGTTGTCTGTCATGGCCGCGTGTGTCTGTCATGGCCGCGTTTGTCTGTCATGGCCGCGTGTGTCTGTCATGGCCGAGGTCCGCGTGTGTCTGTCATGGCCGAGGTCCGCGTGTGTCTGTCATGGCCGCGGGTGTCTGTCATGGCCGATGTTCGCGTGTGTCGGTCTGTCATGGCCGAGGTCCGCGTGTGTCTGTCATGGCCGCGTGTGTCTGTCACGGCCGAGGTCCGCGTGTGTCTGTTATGTCCGCGTGTGTCTGTCATGGCCGCGTGTGTGTCATGGCCGCGTGTCTCTGTCATGGCCGCGTGTGTCTGTCATGGTCGAGGTCTGCGTGTGTCTGTCATGGCCGAGGTCCGCGTGTGTCTGTCATGGCCGAGGTCCGCGTGTGTCTGTCATGGCCGAGGTCCGCGTGTGTCTGTCATGGCCGAGGTCCGCGTGTGTGTTTCATGGCCGAGGTCCGCGTGTGTCTGTCATGGCCGCGTGTGTCTGTCATGGCCGCGTGTGTCTGTCATGGCCGAGGTCCGCGTGTGTCTGTCATGGCCGCGTGTGTCTGTCATGGCCGAGGTCCGCGTGTGTCTGTCATGGCCGCGTGTGTCTGTCATGGCCGAGGTCCGCGTGTGTCTGTCATGGCCGCGTGTGTCTGTCATGGCCGCGTGTGTCTGACATGGCCGAAGTCCGCGTGTGTCTGTCATGGCCGCGTGTGTCTGTCATGGCCGAGGTCCGCGTGTGTCTGTCATGGCCGAGGTCCGCGTGTGTCTGTGATGGCCGCGTGTGTCTGTCATGGCCGAGGTCCGCGTGTGTCTGTCATGGCCGAGGTCCGCGTGTGTCTGTCATGGCCGAGGTCCGCGTGTGTTTGTCATGGCCGAGGTCCGCGTGTGTCTGTCATGGCCGAGGTCCGCGTGTGTCTGTCATGGCCGCGTGTGTCTGTCATGGCCGAGGGCCGCGTGTGTCTGTCATGGCCGAGGTCCACGTGTGTATGTCATGGCCGCGTGTGTCTATCATGGCCGAGGTCCACTTGTGTCTGTCATGGCTGCGTGTGTCTGTTATGTCTGAGGTCCAAGTGTGTCTGTCATGGCTGCGTGTGTCTGTCATGGCCGCGTGTGTCTGTCATGGCCGAGGTCCGCGTGTGTCTGTCATGGTCGAGGTCCGCGTGTGTCTGTCATGGCCGCGTGTGTCTGTCATGGCTGAGGTCCGCGTGTGTCTGTCATGGTCGAGGTCCGCGTGTGTCTGTCATGGCCGAGGTCCGCGTGTGTCTGTCATGGTCGAGGTCCACGTGTGTCTGTCATGGCCGCGTGTGTCTGTCATGGCCGAGGTCCGCGTGTGTCTGTCATGGCCGCGTGTGTCTGACATGGCCGACGTCCGCGTGTGTCTGTCTTGGCCGCGTGTGTCTGTCATGGCCGAGGTCCGCGTGTGACTGTCATGGCCGAGGTCCGCGTGTGTCTGTCATGGCCGAGGTCCGTGTGTGTCTGTCATGGCCGAGGTCCGCGTGTATCTGTCCTGTCATGGCCGCGTGTGTCTGTCATGGCCGAGGTCCGCGTGTGTCTGTCATGGCCGCGTGTGTCTGTCATGGCCGAGGTCCGCGTGTGTCTGTCATGGCCGAGGTCCACGTGTATCTGTCATGGCCGAGGTCCGCGTGTGTCTGTCATGGCCGATGTCCGCGTGTGTCTGTCATGGCCGCGTGTGTCTGTAAGGCCGAGGTCCGCGTATGTCTGTCATGGCCGAGGTCCGTGTGTGTCTGTCATGGCCGCGTGTGTCCTGTCATGGCCGCGTGTGTCTGTCATGGCCGAGGTCCGCGAGTGTCTGTCATGGCCGCGTGTGTCTGTCATGGCCTAGGTCCGCGTGTGTCTGTCATGGCCGCGTGTGTCTGTCATGGCCGAGGTCCGCGTGTGTCTGTCATGGCCGAGGGCCGCGTGTGTCTGTCGTGGCCGAGGTCCGCGTGTGTCTGTCGTGGCCGAGTTCCGCGTGTGTCTGTCATGGCTGATGTCCGCGTGTGTCTGTCATGGCCGCGTGTGTCTGTAAGGCCGAGGTCCGTGTGTGTCTGTCATGGCCGCGTGTGTCCTGTCATGGCCGCGTGTGTCTGTCATGGCCGAGGTCCGCGTGTGTCTGTCATGGCCGAGGTCCGCGTGTGTCTGTCATGGCCGCGTGTGTCTGTCATGGCCGCGTGTGTCTGTCATGGCTGCGTGTGTCTGTCATGGCCGCGTGTGTCTGTAATGGCCGAGGTCCGCGTGTGTCTGTCATGGCCGAGGTCCGTGTGTGTCTGTCATGGCCGCGAGTGTCTGTCATGGCCGCGTGTGTCTGTCATGGCCGCGAGTGTCTGTCATGGCCGCGTGTGTCTGTCATGGCCGCGTGTGTCTGTCATGGCCGCGTGTGTCTGTCATGGCCGAGGGCCGCGAGTGTCTGTCATGGCCGCGTGTGTCTGTCATGGCCGCGTGTGTCTGTCATGGCCGCGAGTGTCTGTCATGGCCGCGTGTGTCTGTCATGGCCGCGTGTGTCTGTCATGGCCGAGGTCCGCGCGTGTCTGTCATGGCCGCGTGTGTCTGTTATGGCCGCGTGTGTCTGTCATGGCCGAGGTCCGCGTGTGTCTGTCGTGGCCGAGGTCCGCGTGTGTCTGTCATGGCCGAAGTCCGCGTGTGTCTGTCATGGCCGCGTGTGTCTGTCATGGCCGCGTGTGTCTGTCATGGCCGAGGTCCGCGTGTGTCTGTCATGGCCGCGTGTGTCTGTCATGGCCGAGGTCCTCGTGTGTCTGTCATGGCCGAGGTCCGCGTGTGTCTGTCATGGCCAAGTGTGTCTGTCATGGCCGCGTGTGTCTGTCATGGCCGCGTGTGTCTGTCATGGCCGAGGTCCGCGTGTGTCTGTCATGGACGAGGTCCGCGTGTGTCTGTCATGGCCGCGTGTGTCTGTCATGGCCGAGGTCCTCGTGTGTCTGTCATGGCCGATGTCCGCGTGTGTCTGTCATGGCCGACGTCCGCGTGTGTTTGTCATGGCCGAGGTCCGCGTGTGTCTGTAAGGCCGAGGTCCGCGTGTGTCTGTCATGGCCGAGGGCCGCGTGTGTCTGTCATGGCCGCGTGTGTCTGTCATGGCCGCGTGTGTCTGTCATGGCCGAGGTCCGTGTGTATCTGTCATGGCCGCGTGTGTCTGTCATGGCCGAGGTCCGCGTGTGTCTGTCATGGCCGCGTGTGTCTGTCATGGCCAAGGTCCGCGTGTGTCTGTCATGGCCGAGGTCCGCGTCTGTCTGTCATGGCCGAGGGCCGCATGTGTCTGTCATGGCCGCGTGTGTCTGTCATGGCCGCGTGTGTCTGTCCTGGCCGCGTGTGTCTGTCATGTCCGAGGTCCGCGTGTGTCTGTCATGTCTGAGGTCCGCGTGTGTCTGTCATGGCCGAGGGCCGCGTGTGTCTGTCATGGCCGCGTGTGTCTGTCATGGCCGCGTGTGTCTGTCATGGCCGAGGTCCGCGTGTATCTGTCATGGCCGCGTGTGTCTGTCATGGCCGCGTGTGTCTGTCATGGCCGAGGTCCGCGTGTGTCTGTCATGGCCGAGGTCCGCGTGTGTCTGTCATGGCCGCGTGTGTCTGTCATGGCCGAGGTCTTCGTGTGTCTGTCATGGCCGCGTGTGTCTGTCATGGCCGAGGTCCGCGTGTGTCTGTCATGGCCGAGGTCCGCGTGTGTCTGTCATGGCCGAGGTCCGCGTGTGTCTGTCATGGCCGAGGTCCGCGTGTGCCTGTCATGGCCGCGTGTGTCTGTCATGGCCGAGGTCCCCGTGTGTCTGTCATGGCTGTGTGTGTCTGTCATGGCCGCGTGTGTCTGTCATGGCCGAGGGCCGCGTGTGTCTGTCATGGCTGCGTCTGTCTGTCATGCCCGCGTGTGTCTGTCATGGCCGAGGTCCGCCTGTGTCTGTCATGGCCGAGGGCCGCGTGTGTCTGTCATGGCCGCGTGTGTCTGTCATGGCCGAGGGCCGCGTGTGTCTGTCATGGCCGCGTGTGTCTGTCATGGCCGCGTGTGTCTGTCATGGCCGCGTGTGTCTGTCATGGCCGAGGGTTGCGTGTGTCTGTCATGGCCGTGTGTGTCTTTCATGGCCGAGGGCCGCGTGTGTCTGTCATGGCCGAGGTCCACGTGTGTCTGTCATGGCCGCGTGTGTCTGTCATGGCCGAGGTCCACGTGTGTCTGTCATGGCCGCGTGTGTCTGTCATGGCCGCGTGTGTCTGTCATGGTCGAGGTCCGCGTGTGTCTGTCATGGCCGCGTGTGTCTGTCATGGCCCCGTGAGTCTGTCACGGCCAAGGTCCGCGTGTGTCTGTCATGGTCGAGGTCCGCGTGTGTCTGTCATGGCCGAGGTCCGCGTGTGTCTGTCATGGCCGAGGTCCGCGTGTGTCTGTCATGGTCGAGGTCCAGGTTTGTCTGTCATGGCCGCGTGTGTCTGTCATGGCCGAGGTCCGCGTGTGTCTGTCATGTCCGCGTGTGTCTGTCATGGTCGAGGTCCGCGTGTGTCTGTCATGGCCGAGGTCCTCGTGTGTCTGTCATGGTCGAGGTCCGCGTGTGTCTGTCATGGCCGAGGTCCGCGTGTGTCTGTCATGGCCGCGTGTGTCTGTCATGGCCGCGTGTGTCTGACATGGCCGAGGTCCGCGTGTGTCTGTCATGGCCGCGTGTGTCTGTCATGGCCGAGGTCCGCGTGTGTCTGTCATGGCCGAGGTCCGCGTGTGTCTGTGATGGCCGCGTGTGTCTGTCATGGCCGAGGTCCGCGTGTGTCTGTCATGGCCGAGGTCCGCGTGTGTCTGTCATGGCCGAGGTCCGCGTGTGTCTGTCATGGCCGCGTGTGTCTTTCAGGGCCTCGTGTGTCTGTCATGGCCGAGGTCCGCGTGTGTCTGTCATGGCCGCGTGTGTCTGTCATGGCCGCGTGTGTCTGTCATGGCCGCGTGTGTCTGTCATGGCCGAGGTCCGCGTGTGTCTGTCATGGCCGAGGTCCGCGTGTGTCTGTCATGGCCGAGGTCCGCGTGTGTCTGTCCTGTCATGGCCGAGGTCCGCGTGTGTCTGTCATGGCCGCGTGTGTCTGTCATGTCCGCGTGTGTCTGTCATGGCCGAGGTCCGCGTGTGTCCGTGATGGCCGCGTGTGTCTGTCATGGCCGAGGTCCGCGTGTGTCTGTCATGGCCGCGTGTGTCTGTCATGTCCGCGTGTGTCTGTCATGGCCGAGGTCCGCGTGTGTTCGTGATGGCCGCGTGAGTTTGTCATGGCCGCTTGTGTCTGTAATGGTCGCGTGTGTGTGTCATGGCCTCTGTCACCCTGTCACAGCCTCTGCTCAGCCTCTGTCACCCTCTCACAGCCTCTGCTCAGAGCCTCTGTCACCCTCTCACAGCCTCTGCTCAGCCTCTGTCACCCTGTCACAGCCTCCGCTCAGCCTCTGTCACCCTGTCACAGCCTCTGCTCAGCCTCTGTCACCCTGTCACAGCCTCTGCTCAGCCTCTGTCACCCTCTCACAGCCTCTGCTCAGCCTCTGTCACCCTCTCACAGCCTCTGCTCAGCCTCTGTCACCCTCTCACAGCCTCTGCTCAGCCTCTGTCACCCTGTCACAGCCTCTGCTCAGCCTCTGTCACCCTCTCACAGCCTCTGCTCAGCCTCTGTCACCCTCTCACAGCCTCTGCTCAGCCTCTGTCACCCTCTCACAGCCTCTGCTCAGAGCCTCTGTCACCCTGTCACAGCCTCTGCTCAGCCTCTGTCACCCTGTCACAGACTCTGCTCAGCCTCTGTCACCCTCTCACAGCCTCTGCTCAGCCTCTGTCACCCTGTCACAGCCTCTGCTCAGAGCCTCTGTCACCCTCTCACAGCCTCTGCTCAGCCTCTGTCACCCTGTCACAGCCTCTGCTCAGCCTCTGTCACCCTCTCACAGCCTCTGCTCAGCCTCTGTCACCCTGTCACAGCCTCTGCTCAGCCTCTGTCACCCTCTCACAGCCTCTGCTCAGAGCCTCTGTCACCCTCTCACAGCCTCTGCTCAGCCTCTGTCACCCTCTCACAGCCTCTGCTCAGCCTCTGTCACCCTCTCACAGCCTCTGCTCAGCCTCTGTCACCCTCTCACAGCCTCTGCTCAGCCTCTGTCACCCTGTCACAGCCTCTGCTCAGAGCCTCTGTCACCCTGTCACAGCCTCTGCTCAGCCTCTGTCACCCTGTCACAGCCTCTGCTCAGAGCCTCTGTCACCCTCTCACAGCCTCTGCTCAGCCTCTGTCACCCTGTCACAGCCTCTGCTCAGCCTCTGTCACCCTGTCACAGCCTCTGCTCAGAGCCTCTGTCACCCTGTCACAGCCTCTGCTCAGAGCCTCTGTCACCCTGTCACAGCCTCTGCTCAGCCTCTGTCACCCTCTCACAGCCTCTGCTCAGCCTCTGTCACCCTCTCACAGCCTCTGCTCAGCCTCTGTCACCCTCTCACAGCCTCTGCTCAGCCTCTGTCACCCTCTCACAGCCTCTGCTCAGAGCCTCTGTCACCCTGTCACAGCCTCTGCTCAGCCTCTGTCACCCTCTCACAGCCTCTGCTCAGCCTCTGTCACCCTCTCACAGCCTCTGCTCAGCCTCTGTCACCCTCTCACAGCTTCTGCTCAGCATCTGTCACCCTGTCACAGCCTCTGCTCAGCCTCTGTCACCCTCTCACAGCCTCTGCTCAGCCTCTGTCACCCTGTCACAGCCTCTGCTCAGCCTCTGTCACCCTGTCACAGCCTCTGCTCAGCCTCTGTCACCCTGTCACAGCCTCTGCTCAGAGCCTCTGTCACCCTGTCACAGCCTCTGCTCAGCCTCTGTCACCCTCTCACAGCCTCTGCTCAGCCTCTGTCACCCTCTCACAGCCTCTGCTCAGCCTCTGTCACCCTGTCACAGCCTCTGCTCAGCCTCTGTCACCCTCTCACAGCCTCTGCTCAGCCTCTGTCACCCTCTCACAGCCTCTGCTCAGCCTCTGTCACCCTCTCACAGCCTCTGCTCAGAGCCTCTGTCACCCTGTCACAGCCTCTGCTCAGCCTCTGTCACTCTCTCACAGCCTCTGCTCAGAGCCTCTGTCACCCTCTCACAGCCTCTGCTCAGCCTCTGTCACCCTGTCACAGCCTCTGCTCAGCCTCTGTCACCCTCTCACAGCCTCTGCTCAGCCTCTGTCACCCTCTCACAGCCTCTGCTCAGCCTCTGTCACCCTGTCACAGCCTCTGCTCAGCCTCTGTCACCCTCTCACAGCCTCTGCTCAGCCTCTGTCACCCTGTCACAGCCTCTGCTCAGCCTCTGTCACCCTGTCACAGCCTCTGCTCAGCCTCTGTCACCCTCTCACATCCTCTGCTCAGAGCCTCTGTCACCCTCTCACAGCCTCTGCTCAGCCTCTGTCACCCTCTCACAGCCTCTGCTCAGCCTCTGTCACCCTGTCACAGCCTCTGCTCAGCCTCTGTCACCCTCTCACAGCCTCTGCTCAGCCTCTGTCACCCTGTCACAGCCTCTGCTCAGAGCCTCTGTCACCCTCTCACAGCCTCTGCTCAGCCTCTGTCACCCTCTCACAGCCTCTGCTCAGCCTCTGTCACCCTGTCACAGCCTCTGCTCAGAGCCTCTGTCACCCTCTCACAGCCTCTGCTCAGCCTCTGTCACCCTCTCACAGCCTCTGCTCAGCCTCTGTCACCCTCTCACAGCCTCTGCTCAGCCTCTGTCACCCTCTCACAGCCTCTTCTCAGCCTCTGTCACCCTGTCACAGCCTCTGCTCAGCCTCTGTCACCCTGTCACAGCCTCTGCTCAGCCTCTGTCACCCTCTCACAGCCTCTGCTCAGAGCCTCTGTCACCCTCTCACAGCCTCTGCTCAGCCTCTGTCACCCTCTCACAGCCTCTGCTCAGAGCCTCTGTCACCCTGTCACAGCCTCTGCTCAGCCTCTGTCACCCTCTCACAGCCTCTGCTCAGCCTCTGTCACCCTGTCACAGCCTCTGCTCAGCCTCTGTCACCCTGTCACAGCCTCTGCTCAGCCTCTGTCACCCTCTCACAGCCTCTGCTCAGCCTCTGTCACCCTGTCACAGCCTCTGCTCAGCCTCTGTCACCCTCTCACAGCCTCTGCTCAGCCTCTGTCACCCTGTCACAGCCTCTGCTCAGCCTCTGTCACCCTCTCACAGCCTCTGCTCAGCCTCTGTCACCCTGTCACAGCCTCTGCTCAGCCTCTGTCACCCTGTCACAGCCTCTGCTCAGCCTCTGTCACCCTGTCACAGCCTCTGCTCAGCCTCTGTCACCCTGTCACAGCCTCTGCTCAGCCTCTGTCACCCTGTCACAGCCTCTGCTCAGCCTCTGTCACCCTCTCACAGCCTCTGCTCAGCCTCTGTCACCCTCTCACAGCCTCTGCTCAGCCTCTGTCACCCTGTCACAGCCTCTGCTCAGCCTCTGTCACCCTCTCACAGCCTCTGCTCAGCCTCTGTCACCCTCTCACAGCCTCTGCTCAGCCTCTGTCACCCTGTCACAGCCTCTGCTCAGCCTCTGTCACCCTCTCACAGCCTCTGCTCAGAGCCTCTGTCACCCTCTCACATCCTCTGCTCAGCCTCTGTCACCCTCTCACAGCCTCTGCTCAGCCTCTGTCACCCTGTCACAGCCTCTGCTCAGCCTCTGTCACCCTCTCACAGCCTCTGCTCAGCCTCTGTCACCCTGTCACAGCCTCTGCTCAGCCTCTGTCACCCTCTCACAGCCTCTGCTCAGAGCCTCTGTCACCCTGTCACAGCCTCTGCTCAGCCTCTGTCACCCTCTCACAGCCTCTGCTCAGCCTCTGTCACCCTCTCACAGCCTCTGCTCAGAGCCTCTGTCACCCTGTCACAGCCTCTGCTCAGCCTCTGTCACCCTCTCACAGCCTCTGCTCAGCCTCTGTCACCCTGTCACAGCCTCTGCTCAGCCTCTGTCACCCTGTCACAGCCTCTGCTCAGCCTCTGTCACCCTGTCACAGCCTCTGCTCAGCCTCTGTCACCCTGTCACAGCCTCTGCTCAGAGCCTCTGTCACCCTCTCACAGCCTCTGCTCAGAGCCTCTGTCACCCTCTCACAGTCTCTGCTCAGCCTCTGTCACCCTGTCACAGCCTCTGCTCAGAGCCTCTGTCACCCTGTCACAGCCTCTGCTCAGCCTCTGTCACCCTGTCACAGCCTCTGCTCAGAGCCTCTGTCACCCTCTCACAGCCTCTGCTCAGCCTCTGTCACCCTCTCACAGCCTCTGCTCAGCCTCTGTCACCCTGTCACAGCCTCTGCTCAGCCTCTGTCACCCTCTCACAGCCTCTGCTCAGAGCCTCTGTCACCTCTCACAGCCTCTGCTCAGCCTCTGTCACCCTGTCACAGCCTCTGCTCAGCCTCTGTCACCCTCTCACAGCCTCTGCTCAGCCTCTGTCACCCTCTCACAGCCTCTGCTCAGAGCCTCTGTCACCCTGTCACAGCCTCTGCTCAGCCTCTGTCACCCTGTCACAGCCCCTGCTCAGCCTCTGTCACCCTGTCACAGCCTCTGTTCAGCCTCTGTCACCCTGTCACAGCCTCTGCTCAGCCTCTGTCACCCTGTCACAGCCTCTGCTCAGCCTCTGTCACCCTCTCACAGCCTCTGCTCAGAGCCTCTGTCACCCTGTCACAGCCTCTGCTCAGCCTCTGTCACCCTGTCACAGCCTCTGCTCAGCCTCTGTCACCCTCTCACAGCCTCTGCTCAGCCTCTGTCACCCTGTCACAGCCTCTGCTCAGAGCCTCTGTCACCCTCTCACAGCCTCTGCTCAGCCTCTGTCACCCTCTCACAGCCTCTGCTCAGCCTCTGTCACCCTGTCACAGCCCCTGCTCAGCCTCTGTCACCCTGTCACAGCCTCTGCTCAGCCTCTGTCACCCTGTCACAGCCTCTGCTCAGCCTCTGTCACCCTGTCACAGCCTCTGCTCAGCCTCTGTCACCCTGTCACAGCCTCTGCTCAGCCTCTGTCACCCTCTCACAGCCTCTGCTCAGCCTCTGTCACCCTCTCACAGCCTCTGCTCAGCCTCTGTCACCCTGTCACAGCCTCTGTTCAGCCTCTGTCACCCTCTCACAGCCTCTGCTCAGCCTCTGTCACCCTCTCACAGCCTCTGCTCAGCCTCTGTCACCCTCTCACAGCCTCTGCTCAGCCTCTGTCACCCTGTCACAGCCTCTGCTCAGCCTCTGTCACCCTCTCACAGCCTCTGCTCAGCCTCTGTCACCCTCTCACAGCCTCTGCTCAGCCTCTGTCACCCTGTCACAGCCTCTGCTCAGCCTCTGTCACCCTCTCACAGCCTCTGCTCAGCCTCTGTCACCCTCTCACAGCCTCTGCTCAGCCTCTGTCACCCTGTCACAGCCTCTGCTCAGAGCCTCTGTCACCCTGTCACAGCCTCTGCTCAGCCTCTGTCACCCTGTCACAGCCTCTGCTCAGCCTCTGTCACCCTGTCACAGCCTCTGCTCAGCCTCTGTCACCCTGTCACAGCCTCTGCTCAGCCTCTGTCACCCTCTCACAGCCTCTGCTCAGCCTCTGTCACCCTGTCACAGCCTCTGCTCAGCCTCTGTCACCCTGTCACAGCCTCTGCTCAGCCTCTGTCACCCTGTCACAGCCTCTGCTCAGCCTCTGTCACCCTGTCACAGCTTCTGCTCAGCCTCTGTCACCCTCTCACAGCCTCTGCTCTGCCTCTGTCACCCTCTCACAGCCTCTGCTCAGCCTCTGTCACCCTGTCACAGCCTCTGCTCAGCCTCTGTCACCCTCTCACAGCCTCTGCTCAGCCTCTGTCACCCTGTCACAGCCTCTGCTCAGCCTCTGTCACCCTGTCACAGCCTCTGCTCAGCCTCTGTCACCCTCTCACAGCCTCTGCTCAGCCTCTGTCACCCTCTCACAGCCTCTGCTCAGCCTCTGTCACCCTCTCACAGCCTCTGCTCAGCCTCTGTCACCCTCTCACAGCCTCTGCTCAGCCTCTGTCACCCTGTCACAGCCTCTGCTCAGCCTCTGTCACCCTGTCACAGCCTCTGCTCAGAGCCTCTGTCACCCTCTCACAGCCTCTGCTCAGCCTCTGTCACCCTCTCACAGCCTCTGCTCAGCCTCTGTCACCCTGTCACAGCCTCTGCTCAGCCTCTGTCACCCTCTCACAGCCTCTGCTCAGCCTCTGTCACCCTCTCACAGCCTCTGCTCAGCCTCTGTCACCCTCTCACAGCCTCTACTCAGCCTCTGTCACCCTCTCACAGCCTCTGCTCAGCCTCTGTCACCCTGTCACAGCCTCTTCTCAGCCTCTGTCACCCTCTCACAGCCTCTGCTCAGCCTCTGTCACCCTCTCACAGCCTCTGCTCAGCCTCTGTCACCCTCTCACAGCCTCTGCTCAGAGCCTCTGTCACCCTCTCACAGCCTCTGCTCAGCCTCTGTCAGCCTCTCACAGCCTCTGCTCAGCCTCTGTCACCCTGTCACAGCCTCTGCTCAGAGCCTCTGTCACCCTCTCACAGCCTCTGCTCAGCCTCTGTCACCCTCTCACAGCCTCTGCTCAGCCTCTGTCACCCTGTCACAGCCTCTGCTCAGCCTCTGTCACCCTCTCACAGCCTCTGCTCAGCCTCTGTCACCCTCTCACAGCCTCTGCTCAGCCTCTGTCACCCTCTCACAGCCTCTGCTCAGCCTCTGTCACCCTCTCACAGCCTCTGCTCAGCCTCTGTCACCCTGTCACAGCCTCTGCTCAGCCTCTGTCACCCTGTCACAGCCTCTGCTCAGCCTCTGTCACCCTCTCACAGCCTCTGCTCAGCCTCTGTCACCCTCTCACAGCCTCTGCTCAGCCTCTGTCACCCTGTCACAGCCTCTGCTCAGCCTCTGTCACCCTCTCACAGCCTCTGCTCAGCCTCTGTCACCCTCTCACAGCCTCTGCTCAGCCTCTGTCACCCTGTCACAGCCTCTGCTCAGCCTCTGTCACCCTCTCACAGCCTCTGCTCAGCCTCTGTCACCCTCTCACAGCCTCTGCTCAGCCTCTGTCACCCTGTCACAGCCTCTGCTCAGCCTCTGTCACCCTCTCACAGCCTCTGCTCAGCCTCTGTCACCCTGTCACAGCCTCTGCTCAGCCTCTGTCACCCTCTCACAGCCTCTGCTCAGCCTCTGTCACCCTCTCACAGCCTCTGCTCAGAGCCTCTGTCACCCTGTCACAGCCTCTGCTCAGCCTCTGTCACCCTGTCACAGCCTCTGCTCAGCCTCTGTCACCCTGTCACAGCCTCTGCTCAGCCTCTGTCACCCTGTCACAGCCTCTGCTCAGCCTCTGTCACCCTGTCACAGCCTCTGCTCAGCCTCTGTCACCCTGTCACAGCCTCTGCTCAGCCTCTGTCACCCTGTCACAGCCTCTGCTCAGCCTCTGTCACCCTCTCACAGCCTCTGCTCAGCCTCTGTCACCCTGTCACAGCCTCTGCTCAGCCTCTGTCACCCTCTCACAGCCTCTGCTCAGCCTCTGTCACCCTGTCACAGCCTCTGCTCAGCCTCTGTCACCCTGTCACAGCCTCTGCTCAGCCTCTGTCACCCTCTCACAGCCTCTGCTCAGCCTCTGTCACCCTCTCACAGCCTCTGCTCAGCCTCTGTCACCCTCTCACAGCCTCTGCTCAGAGCCTCTGTCACCCTCTCACAGCCTCTGCTCAGCCTCTGTCACCCTCTCACAGCCTCTGCTCAGCCTCTGTCACCCTCTCACAGCCTCTGCTCAGCCTCTGTCACCCTCTCACAGCCTCTGCTCAGCCTCTGTCACCCTGTCACAGCCTCTGCTCAGCCTCTGTCACCCTCTCACAGCCTCTGCTCAGCCTCTGTCACCCTGTCACAGCCTCTGCTCAGCCTCTGTCACCCTCTCACAGCCTCTGCTCAGCCTCTGTCACCCTCTCACAGCCTCTGCTCAGAGCCTCTGTCACCCTGTCACAGCCTCTGCTCAGCCTCTGTCACCCTCTCACAGCCTCTGCTCAGCCTCTGTCACCCTGTCACAGCCTCTGCTCAGCCTCTGTCACCCTCTCACAGCCTCTGCTCAGCCTCTGTCACCCTCTCACAGCCTCTGCTCAGAGCCTCTGTCACCCTGTCACAGCCTCTGCTCAGCCTCTGTCACCCTGTCACAGCCTCTGCTCAGCCTCTGTCACCCTCTCACAGCCTCTGCTCAGCGTCTGTCACCCTGTCACAGCCTCTGCTCAGCCTCTGTCACCCTGTCACAGCCTCTGCTCAGCCTCTGTCACCCTGTCACAGCCTCTGCTCAGCCTCTGTCACCCTGTCACAGCCTCTGCTCAGCCTCTGTCACCCTCTCACAGCCTCTGCTCAGCGTCTGTCACCCTGTCACAGCCTCTGCTCAGCCTCTGTCACCCTGTCACAGCCTCTGCTCAGCCTCTGTCACCCTCTCACAGCCTCTGCTCAGCCTCTGTCACCCTCTCACAGCCTCTGCTCAGAGCCTCTGTCACCCTCTCACAGCCTCTGCTCAGCCTCTGTCACCCTGTCACAGCCTCTGCTCAGAGCCTCTGTCACCCTGTCACAGCCTCTGCTCAGCCTCTGTCACCCTGTCACAGCCTCTGCTCAGCCTCTGTCACCCTGTCACAGCCTCTGCTCAGAGCCTCTGTCACCCTGTCACAGCCTCTGCTCAGCCTCTGTCACCCTCTCACAGCCTCTGCTCAGCCTCTGTCACCCTCTCACAGCCTCTGCTCAGAGCCTCTGTCACCCTCTCACAGCCTCTGCTCAGCCTCTGTCACCCTGTCACAGCCTCTGCTCAGAGCCTCTGTCACCCTCTCACAGCCTCTGCTCAGCCTCTGTCACCCTGTCACAGCCTCTGCTCAGCCTCTGTCACCCTCTCACAGCCTCTGCTCAGCCTCTGTCACCCTCTCACAGCCTCTGCTCAGAGCCTCTGTCACCCTGTCACAGCCTCTGCTCAGCCTCTGTCACCCTGTCACAGCCTCTGCTCAGCCTCTGTCACCCTGTCACAGCCTCTGCTCAGAGCCTCTGTCACCCTCTCACAGCCTCTGCTCAGCCTCTGTCACCCTGTCACAGCCTCTGCTCAGAGCCTCTGTCACCCTGTCACAGCCTCTGCTCAGCCTCTGTCACCCTCTCACAGCCTCTGCTCAGCCTCTGTCACCCTGTCACAGCCTCTGCTCAGCCTCTGTCACCCTCTCACAGCCTCTGCTCAGCCTCTGTCACCCTCTCACAGCCTCTGCTCAGCCTCTGTCACCCTGTCACAGCCTCTGCTCAGAGCCTCTGTCACCCTCTCACAGCCTCTGCTCAGCCTCTGTCACCCTCTCACAGCCTCTGCTCAGCCTCTGTCACCCTGTCACAGCCTCTGCTCAGCCTCTGTCACCCTGTCACAGCCTCTGCTCAGCCTCTGTCACCCTGTCACAGCCTCTGCTCAGCCTCTGTCACCCTGTCACAGCCTCTGCTCAGAGCCTCTGTCACCCTCTCACAGCCTCTGCTCAGCCTCTGTCACCCTCTCACAGCCTCTGCTCAGCCTCTGTCACCCTGTCACAGCCTCTGCTCAGCCTCTGTCACCCTCTCACAGCCTCTACTCAGCCTCTGTCACCCTGTCACAGCCTCTGCTCAGCCTCTGTCACCCTGTCACAGCCTCTGCTCAGCCTCTGTCACCCTCTCACAGCCTCTGCTCAGAGCCTCTGTCACCCTCTCACAGCCTCTGCTCAGCCTCTGTCACCCTGTCACAGCCTCTGCTCAGAGCCTCTGTCACCCTCTCACAGCCTCTGCTCAGCCTCTGTCACCCTCTCACAGCCTCTGCTCAGCCTCTGTCACCCTGTCACAGCCTCTGCTCAGCCTCTGTCACCCTGTCACAGCCTCTGCTCAGCCTCTGTCACCCTGTCACAGCCTCTGCTCAGAGCCTCTGTCACCCTCTCACAGCCTCTGCTCAGCCTCTGTCACCCTCTCACAGCCTCTGCTCAGCCTCTGTCACCCTGTCACAGCCTCTGCTCAGCCTCTGTCACCCTCTCACAGCCTCTGCTCAGCCTCTGTCACCCTGTCACAGCCTCTGCTCAGCCTCTGTCACCCTGTCACAGCCTCTGCTCAGCCTCTGTCACCCTGTCACAGCCTCTGCTCAGCCTCTGTCACCCTGTCACAGCCTCTGCTCAGCCTCTGTCACCCTGTCACAGCCTCTGCTCAGCCTCTGTCACCCTGTCACAGCCTCTGCTCAGCCTCTGTCACCCTCTCACAGCCTCTGCTCAGAGCCTCTGTCACCCTCTCACAGCCTCTGCTCAGCCTCTGTCACCCTCTCACAGCCTCTGCTCAGCCTCTGTCACCCTGTCACAGCCTCTGCTCAGAGCCTCTGTCACCCTGTCACAGCCTCTGCTCAGCCTCTGTCACCCTGTCACAGCCTCTGCTCAGCCTCTGTCATCCTGTCACAGCCTCTGCTCAGCCTCTGTCACCCTCTCACAGCCTCTGCTCAGCCTCTGTCACCCTGTCACAGCCTCTGCTCAGAGCCTCTGTCACCCTCTCACAGCCTCTGCTCAGAGCCTCTGTCACCCTGTCACAGCCTCTGCTCAGCCTCTGTCACCCTCTCACAGCCTCTGCTCAGAGCCTCTGTCACCCTCTCACAGCCTCTGCTCAGAGCCTCTGTCACCCTCTCACAGCCTCTGCTCAGCCTCTGTCACCCTCTCACAGCCTCTGCTCAGCCTCTGTCACCCTCTCACAGCCTCTGCTCAGAGCCTCTGTCACCCTGTCACAGCCTCTGCTCAGCCTCTGTCACCCTGTCACAGCCTCTGCTCAGCCTCTGTCACCCTCTCACAGCCTCTGCTCAGAGCCTCTGTCACCCTGTCACAGCCTCTGCTCAGCCTCTGTCACCCTCTCACAGCCTCTGCTCAGCCTCTGTCACCCTGTCACAGCCTCTGCTCAGCCTCTGTCACCCTGTCACAGCCTCTGCTCAGCCTCTGTCACCCTCTCACAGCCTCTGCTCAGCCTCTGTCACCCTGTCACAGCCTCTGCTCAGCCTCTGTCACCCTCTCACAGCCTCTGCTCAGCCTCTGTCACCCTCTCACAGCCTCTGCTCAGAGCCTCTGTCACCCTGTCACAGCCTCTGCTCAGCCTCTGTCACCCTGTCACAGCCTCTGCTCAGCCTCTGTCACCCTCTCACAGCCTCTGCTCAGCCTCTGTCACCCTGTCACAGCCTCTGCTCAGCCTCTGTCACCCTGTCACAGCCTCTGCTCAGAGCCTCTGTCACCCTGTCACAGCCTCTGCTCAGCCTCTGTCACCCTCTCACAGCCTCTGCTCAGCCTCTGTCACCCTGTCACAGCCTCTGCTCAGCCTCTGTCACCCTGTCACAGCCTCTGCTCAGCCTCTGTCACCCTGTCACAGCCTCTGCTCAGCCTCTGTCACCCTGTCACAGCCTCTGCTCAGCCTCTGTCACCCTCTCACAGCCTCTGCTCAGCCTCTGTCACCCTGTCACAGCCTCTGCTCAGCCTCTGTCACCCTCTCACAGCCTCTGCTCAGCCTCTGTCACCCTGTCACAGCCTCTGCTCAGCCTCTGTCACCCTCTCACAGCCTCTGCTCAGCCTCTGTCACCCTCTCACAGCCTCTGCTCAGCCTCTGTCACCCTGTCACAGCCTCTGCTCAGCCTCTGTCACCCTCTCACAGCCTCTGCTCAGCCTCTGTCACCCTGTCACAGCCTCTGCTCAGAGCCTCTGTCACCCTGTCACAGCCTCTGCTCAGCCTCTGTCACCCTCTCACAGCCTCTGCTCAGCCTCTGTCACCCTGTCACAGCCTCTGCTCAGCCTCTGTCACCCTGTCACAGCCTCTGCTCAGCCTCTGTCACCCTGTCACAGCCTCTGCTCAGCCTCTGTCACCCTCTCACAGCCTCTGCTCAGCCTCTGTCACCCTCTCACAGCCTCTGCTCAGCCTCTGTCACCCTGTCACAGCCTCTGCTCAGCCTCTGTCACCCTCTCACAGCCTCTGCTCAGCCTCTGTCACCCTCTCACAGCCTCTGCTCAGCCTCTGTCACCCTGTCACAGCCTCTGCTCAGAGCCTCTGTCACCCTGTCACAGCCTCTGCTCAGCCTCTGTCACCCTGTCACAGCCTCTGCTCAGCCTCTGTCACCCTCTCACAGCCTCTGCTCAGCCTCTGTCACCCTCTCACAGCCTCTGCTCAGAGCCTCTGTCACCCTGTCACAGCCTCTGCTCAGCCTCTGTCACCCTGTCACAGCCTCTGCTCAGAGCCTCTGTCACCCTCTCACAGCCTCTGCTCAGCCTCTGTCACCCTCTCACAGCCTCTGCTCAGCCTCTGTCACCCTCTCACAGCCTCTGCTCAGCCTCTGTCACCCTCTCACAGCCTCTGCTCAGCCTCTGTCACCCTGTCACAGCCTCTGCTCAGCCTCTGTCACCCTCTCACAGCCTCTGCTCAGAGCCTCTGTCACCCTCTCACAGCCTCTGCTCAGCCTCTGTCACCCTCTCACAGCCTCTGCTCAGCCTCTGTCACCCTGTCACAGCCTCTGCTCAGCCTCTGTCACCCTCTCACAGCCTCTGCTCAGCCTCTGTCACCCTGTCACAGCCTCTGCTCAGCCTCTGTCACCCTGTCACAGCCTCTGCTCAGCCTCTGTCACCCTCTCACAGCCTCTGCTCAGCCTCTGTCACCCTCTCACAGCCTCTGCTCAGCCTCTGTCACCCTCTCACAGCCTCTGCTCAGCCTCTGTCACCCTCTCACAGCCTCTGCTCAGCCTCTGTCACCCTGTCACAGCCTCTGCTCAGCCTCTGTCACCCTGTCACAGCCTCTGCTCAGAGCCTCTGTCACCCTCTCACAGCCTCTGCTCAGCCTCTGTCACCCTCTCACAGCCTCTGCTCAGCCTCTGTCACCCTGTCACAGCCTCTGCTCAGCCTCTGTCACCCTCTCACAGCCTCTGCTCAGCCTCTGTCACCCTCTCACAGCCTCTGCTCAGCCTCTGTCACCCTCTCACAGCCTCTACTCAGCCTCTGTCACCCTCTCACAGCCTCTGCTCAGCCTCTGTCACCCTGTCACAGCCTCTGCTCAGCCTCTGTCACCCTCTCACAGCCTCTGCTCAGCCTCTGTCACCCTCTCACAGCCTCTGCTCAGCCTCTGTCACCCTCTCACAGCCTCTGCTCAGAGCCTCTGTCACCCTCTCACAGCCTCTGCTCAGCCTCTGTCAGCCTCTCACAGCCTCTGCTCAGCCTCTGTCACCCTGTCACAGCCTCTGCTCAGAGCCTCTGTCACCCTCTCACAGCCTCTGCTCAGCCTCTGTCACCCTCTCACAGCCTCTGCTCAGCCTCTGTCACCCTGTCACAGCCTCTGCTCAGCCTCTGTCACCCTCTCACAGCCTCTGCTCAGCCTCTGTCACCCTGTCACAGCCTCTGCTCAGCCTCTGTCACCCTCTCACAGCCTCTGCTCAGCCTCTGTCACCCTCTCACAGCCTCTGCTCAGCCTCTGTCACCCTGTCACAGCCTCTGCTCAGCCTCTGTCACCCTCTCACAGCCTCTGCTCAGCCTCTGTCACCCTCTCACAGCCTCTGCTCAGCCTCTGTCACCCTGTCACAGCCTCTGCTCAGCCTCTGTCACCCTCTCACAGCCTCTGCTCAGCCTCTGTCACCCTGTCACAGCCTCTGCTCAGCCTCTGTCACCCTCTCACAGCCTCTGCTCAGCCTCTGTCACCCTCTCACAGCCTCTGCTCAGAGCCTCTGTCACCCTGTCACAGCCTCTGCTCAGCCTCTGTCACCCTGTCACAGCCTCTGCTCAGCCTCTGTCACCCTGTCACAGCCTCTGCTCAGCCTCTGTCACCCTGTCACAGCCTCTGCTCAGCCTCTGTCACCCTCTCACAGCCTCTGCTCAGCCTCTGTCACCCTGTCACAGCCTCTGCTCAGCCTCTGTCACCCTGTCACAGCCTCTGCTCAGCCTCTGTCACCCTCTCACAGCCTCTGCTCAGCCTCTGTCACCCTGTCACAGCCTCTGCTCAGCCTCTGTCACCCTCTCACAGCCTCTGCTCAGCCTCTGTCACCCTGTCACAGCCTCTGCTCAGCCTCTGTCACCCTCTCACAGCCTCTGCTCAGCCTCTGTCACCCTCTCACAGCCTCTGCTCAGCCTCTGTCACCCTCTCACAGCCTCTGCTCAGCCTCTGTCACCCTCTCACAGCCTCTGCTCAGAGCCTCTGTCACCCTCTCACAGCCTCTGCTCAGCCTCTGTCACCCTCTCACAGCCTCTGCTCAGCCTCTGTCACCCTCTCACAGCCTCTGCTCAGCCTCTGTCACCCTCTCACAGCCTCTGCTCAGCCTCTGTCACCCTGTCACAGCCTCTGCTCAGCCTCTGTCACCCTCTCACAGCCTCTGCTCAGCCTCTGTCACCCTGTCACAGCCTCTGCTCAGCCTCTGTCACCCTCTCACAGCCTCTGCTCAGCCTCTGTCACCCTCTCACAGCCTCTGCTCAGAGCCTCTGTCACCCTGTCACAGCCTCTGCTCAGCCTCTGTCACCCTCTCACAGCCTCTGCTCAGCCTCTGTCACCCTGTCACAGCCTCTGCTCAGCCTCTGTCACCCTCTCACAGCCTCTGCTCAGCCTCTGTCACCCTCTCACAGCCTCTGCTCAGAGCCTCTGTCACCCTGTCACAGCCTCTGCTCAGCCTCTGTCACCCTGTCACAGCCTCTGCTCAGCCTCTGTCACCCTCTCACAGCCTCTGCTCAGCGTCTGTCACCCTGTCACAGCCTCTGCTCAGCCTCTGTCACCCTGTCACAGCCTCTGCTCAGCCTCTGTCACCCTGTCACAGCCTCTGCTCAGCCTCTGTCACCCTGTCACAGCCTCTGCTCAGCCTCTGTCACCCTCTCACAGCCTCTGCTCAGCGTCTGTCACCCTGTCACAGCCTCTGCTCAGCCTCTGTCACCCTGTCACAGCCTCTGCTCAGCCTCTGTCACCCTCTCACAGCCTCTGCTCAGCCTCTGTCACCCTCTCACAGCCTCTGCTCAGAGCCTCTGTCACCCTCTCACAGCCTCTGCTCAGCCTCTGTCACCCTGTCACAGCCTCTGCTCAGAGCCTCTGTCACCCTGTCACAGCCTCTGCTCAGCCTCTGTCACCCTGTCACAGCCTCTGCTCAGCCTCTGTCACCCTGTCACAGCCTCTGCTCAGAGCCTCTGTCACCCTGTCACAGCCTCTGCTCAGCCTCTGTCACCCTCTCACAGCCTCTGCTCAGCCTCTGTCACCCTCTCACAGCCTCTGCTCAGAGCCTCTGTCACCCTCTCACAGCCTCTGCTCAGCCTCTGTCACCCTGTCACAGCCTCTGCTCAGAGCCTCTGTCACCCTCTCACAGCCTCTGCTCAGCCTCTGTCACCCTGTCACAGCCTCTGCTCAGCCTCTGTCACCCTCTCACAGCCTCTGCTCAGCCTCTGTCACCCTCTCACAGCCTCTGCTCAGAGCCTCTGTCACCCTGTCACAGCCTCTGCTCAGCCTCTGTCACCCTGTCACAGCCTCTGCTCAGCCTCTGTCACCCTGTCACAGCCTCTGCTCAGAGCCTCTGTCACCCTCTCACAGCCTCTGCTCAGCCTCTGTCACCCTGTCACAGCCTCTGCTCAGAGCCTCTGTCACCCTGTCACAGCCTCTGCTCAGCCTCTGTCACCCTCTCACAGCCTCTGCTCAGCCTCTGTCACCCTGTCACAGCCTCTGCTCAGCCTCTGTCACCCTCTCACAGCCTCTGCTCAGCCTCTGTCACCCTCTCACAGCCTCTGCTCAGCCTCTGTCACCCTGTCACAGCCTCTGCTCAGAGCCTCTGTCACCCTCTCACAGCCTCTGCTCAGCCTCTGTCACCCTCTCACAGCCTCTGCTCAGCCTCTGTCACCCTGTCACAGCCTCTGCTCAGCCTCTGTCACCCTGTCACAGCCTCTGCTCAGCCTCTGTCACCCTGTCACAGCCTCTGCTCAGCCTCTGTCACCCTGTCACAGCCTCTGCTCAGAGCCTCTGTCACCCTCTCACAGCCTCTGCTCAGCCTCTGTCACCCTCTCACAGCCTCTGCTCAGCCTCTGTCACCCTGTCACAGCCTCTGCTCAGCCTCTGTCACCCTCTCACAGCCTCTACTCAGCCTCTGTCACCCTGTCACAGCCTCTGCTCAGCCTCTGTCACCCTGTCACAGCCTCTGCTCAGCCTCTGTCACCCTCTCACAGCCTCTGCTCAGAGCCTCTGTCACCCTCTCACAGCCTCTGCTCAGCCTCTGTCACCCTCTCACAGCCTCTGCTCAGCCTCTGTCACCCTGTCACAGCCTCTGCTCAGCCTCTGTCACCCTCTCACAGCCTCTGCTCAGCCTCTGTCACCCTGTCACAGCCTCTGCTCAGCCTCTGTCACCCTGTCACAGCCTCTGCTCAGCCTCTGTCACCCTGTCACAGCCTCTGCTCAGCCTCTGTCACCCTGTCACAGCCTCTGCTCAGCCTCTGTCACCCTGTCACAGCCTCTGCTCAGCCTCTGTCACCCTGTCACAGCCTCTGCTCAGCCTCTGTCACCCTCTCACAGCCTCTGCTCAGAGCCTCTGTCACCCTCTCACAGCCTCTGCTCAGCCTCTGTCACCCTGTCACAGCCTCTGCTCAGCCTCTGTCACCCTGTCACAGCCTCTGCTCAGCCTCTGTCACCCTCTCACAGCCTCTGCTCAGCCTCTGTCACCCTGTCACAGCCTCTGCTCAGAGCCTCTGTCACCCTGTCACAGCCTCTGCTCAGCCTCTGTCACCCTGTCACAGCCTCTGCTCAGCCTCTGTCATCCTGTCACAGCCTCTGCTCAGCCTCTGTCACCCTCTCACAGCCTCTGCTCAGCCTCTGTCACCCTGTCACAGCCTCTGCTCAGAGCCTCTGTCACCCTCTCACAGCCTCTGCTCAGAGCCTCTGTCACCCTGTCACAGCCTCTGCTCAGCCTCTGTCACCCTCTCACAGCCTCTGCTCAGAGCCTCTGTCACCCTCTCACAGCCTCTGCTCAGAGCCTCTGTCACCCTCTCACAGCCTCTGCTCAGCCTCTGTCACCCTCTCACAGCCTCTGCTCAGAGCCTCTGTCACCCTGTCACAGCCTCTGCTCAGCCTCTGTCACCCTGTCACAGCCTCTGCTCAGCCTCTGTCACCCTCTCACAGCCTCTGCTCAGAGCCTCTGTCACCCTGTCACAGCCTCTGCTCAGCCTCTGTCACCCTCTCACAGCCTCTGCTCAGCCTCTGTCACCCTGTCACAGCCTCTGCTCAGCCTCTGTCACCCTGTCACAGCCTCTGCTCAGCCTCTGTCACCCTCTCACAGCCTCTGCTCAGCCTCTGTCACCCTGTCACAGCCTCTGCTCAGCCTCTGTCACCCTCTCACAGCCTCTGCTCAGCCTCTGTCACCCTGTCACAGCCTCTGCTCAGAGCCTCTGTCACCCTGTCACAGCCTCTGCTCAGCCTCTGTCACCCTCTCACAGCCTCTGCTCAGCCTCTGTCACCCTGTCACAGCCTCTGCTCAGCCTCTGTCACCCTGTCACAGCCTCTGCTCAGCCTCTGTCACCCTCTCACAGCCTCTGCTCAGCCTCTGTCACCCTCTCACAGCCTCTGCTCAGCCTCTGTCACCCTGTCACAGCCTCTGCTCAGCCTCTGTCACCCTGTCACAGCCTCTGCTCAGCCTCTGTCACCCTGTCACAGCCTCTGCTCAGCCTCTGTCACCCTCTCACAGCCTCTGCTCAGCCTCTGTCACCCTCTCACAGCCTCTGCTCAGCCTCTGTCACCCTGTCACAGCCTCTGCTCAGCCTCTGTCACCCTGTCACAGCCTCTGCTCAGCCTCTGTCACCCTGTCACAGCCTCTGCTCAGCCTCTGTCACCCTGTCACAGCCTCTGCTCAGCCTCTGTCACCCTCTCACAGCCTCTGCTCAGCCTCTGTCACCCTGTCACAGCCTCTGCTCAGCCTCTGTCACCCTCTCACAGCCTCTGCTCAGCCTCTGTCACCCTGTCACAGCCTCTGCTCAGCCTCTGTCACCCTGTCACAGCCTCTGCTCAGCCTCTGTCACCCTGTCACAGCCTCTGCTCAGCCTCTGTCACCCTGTCACAGCCTCTGCTCAGAGCCTCTGTCACCCTGTCACAGCCTCTGCTCAGCCTCTGTCACCCTCTCACAGCCTCTGCTCAGCCTCTGTCACCCTGTCACAGCCTCTGCTCAGCCTCTGTCACCCTGTCACAGCCTCTGCTCAGCCTCTGTCACCCTCTCACAGCCTCTGCTCAGCCTCTGTCACCCTGTCACAGCCTCTGCTCAGCCTCTGTCACCCTGTCACAGCCTCTGCTCAGCCTCTGTCACCCTCTCACAGCCTCTGCTCAGCCTCTGTCACCCTGTCACAGCCTCTGCTCAGAGCCTCTGTCACCCTCTCACAGCCTCTGCTCAGCCTCTGTCACACTCTCACAGCCTCTGCTCAGAGCCTCTGTCACCCTGTCACAGCCTCTGCTCAGCCTCTGTCACCCTCTCACAGCCTCTGCTCAGCCTCTGTCACCCTCTCACAGCCTCTGCTCAGCCTCTGTCACCCTGTCACAGCCTCTGCTCAGCCTCTGTCACCCTGTCACAGCCTCTGCTCAGCCTCTGTCACCCTGTCACAGCCTCTGCTCAGAGACTCTGTCACCCTGTCACAGCCTCTGCTCAGCCTCTGTCACCCTGTCACAGCCTCTGCTCAGCCTCTGTCACCCTGTCACAGCCTCTGCTCAGCCTCTGTCACCCTCTCACAGCCTCTGCTCAGCCTCTGTCACCCTCTCACAGCCTCTGCTCAGCCTCTGTCACCCTCTCACAGCCTCTGCTCAGCCTCTGTCACCCTGTCACAGCCTCTGCTCAGCCTCTGTCACCCTCTCACAGCCTCTGCTCAGAGCCTCTGTCACCCTCTCACAGCCTCTGCTCAGCCTCTGTCACCCTGTCACAGCCTCTGCTCAGAGCCTCTGTCACCCTGTCACAGCCTCTGCTCAGCCTCTGTCACCCTGTCACAGCCTCTGCTCAGCCTCTGTCACCCTGTCACAGCCTCTGCTCAGAGCCTCTGTCACCCTGTCACAGCCTCTGCTCAGCCTCTGTCACCCTGTCACAGCCTCTGCTCAGCCTCTGTCACCCTGTCACAGCCTCTGCTCAGCCTCTGTCACCCTGTCACAGCCTCTGCTCAGCCTCTGTCACCCTGTCACAGCCTCTGCTCAGCCTCTGTCACCCTCTCACAGCCTCTGCTCAGCCTCTGTCACCCTGTCACAGCCTCTGCTCAGCCTCTGTCACCCTCTCACAGCCTCTGCTCAGCCTCTGTCACCCTGTCACAGCCTCTGCTCAGAGCCTCTGTCACCCTCTCACAGCCTCTGCTCAGCCTCTGTCACCCTCTCACAGCCTCTGCTCAGAGCCTCTGTCACCCTGTCACAGCCTCTGCTCAGCCTCTGTCACCCTGTCACAGCCTCTGCTCAGCCTCTGTCACCCTCTCACAGCCTCTGCTCAGCCTCTGTCACCCTCTCACAGCCTCTGCTCAGCCTCTGTCACCCTGTCACAGCCTCTGCTCAGCCTCTGTCACCCTCTCACAGCCTCTGCTCAGCCTCTGTCACCCTCTCACAGCCTCTGCTCAGCCTCTGTCACCCTCTCACAGCCTCTGCTCTGCCTCTGTCACCCTCTCACAGCCTCTGCTCAGCCTCTGTCACCCTCTCACAGCCTCTGCTCAGCCTCTGTCACCCTCTCACAGCCTCTGCTCAGCCTCTGTCACCCTCTCACAGCCTCTGCTCAGAGCCTCTGTCACCCTCTCACAGCCTCTGCTCAGCCTCTGTCACCCTCTCACAGCCTCTGCTCAGCCTCTGTCACCCTGTCACAGCCTCTGCTCAGCCTCTGTCACCCTCTCACAGCCTCTGCTCAGAGCCTCTGTCACCCTCTCACAGCCTCTGCTCAGCCTCTGTCACCCTCTCACAGCCTCTGCTCAGCCTCTGTCACCCTGTCACAGCCTCTGCTCAGAGCCTCTGTCACCCTGTCACAGCCTCTGCTCAGCCTCTGTCACCCTCTCACAGCCTCTGCTCAGCCTCTGTCACCCTCTCACAGCCTCTGCTCAGAGCCTCTGTCACCCTGTCACAGCCTCTGCTCAGCCTCTGTCACCCTCTCACAGCCTCTGCTCAGCCTCTGTCACCCTCTCACAGCCTCTGCTCAGCCTCTGTCACCCTCTCACAGCCTCTGCTCAGCCTCTGTCACCCTCTCACAGCCTCTGCTCAGAGCCTCTGTCACCCTGTCACAGCCTCTGCTCAGCCTCTGTCACCCTCTCACAGCCTCTGCTCAGCCTCTGTCACCCTGTCACAGCCTCTGCTCAGCCTCTGTCACCCTGTCACAGCCTCTGCTCAGCCTCTGTCACCCTCTCACAGCCTCTGCTCAGCCTCTGTCACCCTGTCACAGCCTCTGCTCAGCCTCTGTCACCCTCTCACAGCCTCTGCTCAGCCTCTGTCACCCTCTCACAGCCTCTGCTCAGCCTCTGTCACCCTGTCACAGCCTCTGCTCAGCCTCTGTCACCCTGTCACAGCCTCTGCTCAGCCTCTGTCACCCTCTCACAGCCTCTGCTCAGCCTCTGTCACCCTCTCACAGCCTCTGCTCAGCCTCTGTCACCCTGTCACAGCCTCTGCTCAGCCTCTGTCACCCTGTCACAGCCTCTGCTCAGCCTCTGTCACCCTCTCACAGCCTCTGCTCAGCCTCTGTCACCCTCTCACAGCCTCTGCTCAGCCTCTGTCACCCTCTCACAGCCTCTGCTCAGCCTCTGTCACCCTCTCACAGCCTCTGCTCAGCCTCTGTCACCCTCTCACAGCCTCTGCTCAGCCTCTGTCACCCTGTCACAGCCTCTGCTCAGCCTCTGTCACCCTCTCACAGCCTCTGCTCAGCCTCTGTCACCCTCTCACAGCCTCTGCTCAGCCTCTGTCACCCTCTCACAGCCTCTGCTCAGCCTCTGTCACCCTCTCACAGCCTCTGCTCAGAGCCTCTGTCACCCTCTCACAGCCTCTGCTCAGCCTCTGTCACCCTCTCACAGCCTCTGCTCAGCCTCTGTCACCCTGTCACAGCCTCTGCTCAGAGCCTCTGTCACCCTGTCACAGCCTCTGCTCAGAGCCTCTGTCACCCTCTCACAGCCTCTGCTCAGCCTCTGTCACCCTCTCACAGCCTCTGCTCAGCCTCTGTCACCCTGTCACAGCCTCTGCTCAGCCTCTGTCACCCTCTCACAGCCTCTGCTCAGCCTCTGTCACCCTCTCACAGCCTCTGCTCAGAGCCTCTGTCACCCTGTCACAGCCTCTGCTCAGCCTCTGTCACCCTGTCACAGCCTCTGCTCAGCCTCTGTCACCCTGTCACAGCCTCTGCTCAGCCTCTGTCACCCTCTCACAGCCTCTGCTCAGCCTCTGTCACCCTCTCACAGCCTCTGCTCAGCCTCTGTCACCCTCTCACAGCCTCTGCTCAGCCTCTGTCACCCTCTCACAGCCTCTGCTCAGCCTCTGTCACCCTGTCACAGCCTCTGCTCAGCCTCTGTCACCCTCTCACAGCCTCTGCTCAGCCTCTGTCACCCTCTCACAGCCTCTGCTCAGCCTCTGTCACCCTCTCACAGCCTCTGCTCAGCCTCTGTCACCCTCTCACAGCCTCTGCTCAGCCTCTGTCACCCTGTCACAGCCTCTGCTCAGCCTCTGTCACCCTCTCACAGCCTCTGCTCAGCCTCTGTCACCCTGTCACAGCCTCTGCTCAGCCTCTGTCACCCTGTCACAGCCTCTGCTCAGAGCCTCTGTCACCCTGTCACAGCCTCTGCTCAGCCTCTGTCACCCTCTCACAGCCTCTGCTCAGCCTCTGTCACCCTGTCACAGCCTCTGCTCAGCCTCTGTCACCCTCTCACAGCCTCTGCTCAGCCTCTGTCACCCTCTCACAGCCTCTGCTCAGCCTCTGTCACCCTGTCACAGCCTCTGCTCAGCCTCTGTCACCCTGTCACAGCCTCTGCTCAGCCTCTGTCACCCTGTCACAGCCTCTGCTCAGCCTCTGTCACCCTGTCACAGCCTCTGCTCAGAGCCTCTGTCACCCTGTCACAGCCTCTGCTCAGAGCCTCTGTCACCCTGTCACAGCCTCTGCTCAGCCTCTGTCACCCTGTCACAGCCTCTGCTCAGCCTCTGTCACCCTCTCACAGCCTCTGCTCAGCCTCTGTCACCCTGTCACAGCCTCTGCTCAGCCTCTGTCACCCTGTCACAGCCTCTGCTCAGCCTCTGTCACCCTGTCACAGCCTCTGCTCAGCCTCTGTCACCCTCTCACAGCCTCTGCTCAGCCTCTGTCACCCTCTCACAGCCTCTGCTCAGCCTCTGTCACCCTGTCACAGCCTCTGCTCAGCCTCTGTCACCCTGTCACAGCCTCTGCTCAGCCTCTGTCACCCTCTCACAGCCTCTGCTCAGCCTCTGTCACCCTGTCACAGCCTCTGCTCAGAGCCTCTGTCACCCTGTCACAGCCTCTGCTCAGCCTCTGTCACCCTGTCCACAGCCTCTGCTCAGCCTCTGTCACCCTCTCACAGCCTCTGCTCAGAGCCTCTGTCACCCTGTCACAGCCTCTGCTCAGCCTCTGTCACCCTCTCACAGCCTCTGCTCAGCCTCTGTCACCCTCTCACAGGGTTGGGGAGGACTCAGGGACGGGGAACACTGAGGTTAGGGAGGACTCAGCGTTGGGGAGGACTCAGGGTTGGGGAGGACTCAGGGTTGGGGAGGACTCAGAGTAGGGGAGGACTCTGTCGGGGAGGACTGAGGGTGGGGGAGGACTCAGGGTTGGGGAGGACTCACCATTGGGGAGGACTCAGGGTTGGGGAGGACTCAGAGTAGGGGAGGACTCTGTCGGGGAGGACTGAGGGTGGGGGAGGACTCAGGTTTAGGGAGGACTCAGGTTTGGGGAGGACTCAGGGTTGGGGAGGTTTCAGGGTTGGGGAGGACTCAGAGTAGGGGAGGACTCTGTTGGGGAGGACTGAGGGTGGGGGAGGACTCAGGGTTGGGGAGGACTCACCATTGGGGAGGACTCAGGGTTGGGGAGGACTCAGGGTTGGGGTGGACTCAGGGTTGGGGAGGACTCAGAGTAGGGGAGGACTCTGTTGGGGAGGACTGAGGGTGGGGGAGGACTCAGGGTTGGGGAGGACTCACCATTGGGGAGGACTCAGGGTTGGGGAGGACTCAGGGTTGGGGAGGACTCAGGGTCAGGGAGAATTCAGGGTGGTGGAGGACTCACAGTTAGGGAAGACTCTGTTGGGGAGGACTCACGGTTGGGGAGGACTCAGGGTTGGGGAGGACTCTGTTGGGGAGGACTGAGGGTTGGGGAGGACTCAGAGTTGGGAGGACTCAGGGTTGGGGAGGACTCAGAGTTGGGGAGGACTCAGGGTTGGGGAGGACTCAGGGTCAGGGAGGATTCAGGGTGGTGGAGGACTCACAGTTAGGGAAGACTCTGTTGGGGAGGACTCACGGTTGGGGAGGACTCAGGGTTGGGGTGGACTCAGGTTTGGAGAGGACTCAGGGTTGGGGAGGACTCTGTTGGGGAGGACTGAGGGTTGGGGAGGACTCAGAGTTGGGAGGACTCAGGGTTGGGGAGGACTCAGAGTTGGAGAGGACTCAGGATTGGGGAGGATTCAGGGTTGGGGAGGACTCAGCGTTGCGGAGGACTCAACGTTGGGGAGGACTCAGCGTTGGGGAGGACTCAGGGTTGGGGAGGACTCAGGGTAGGGGAGGACTCAGGGTTGGGGAGGACTAAGTGTTGGGGAGGACTCAGGGTTGGGAAGGACTCAGGTTGACGGAGGAGTCACTGTTGGGGAACACTCGGAGTTGAGGAGGACTCAGTGTTAGGGAGGACTCAGGGTTGGAAGGACTCAGGGTTGGGGAGGACTCAGTGTCAGGGAAGAGTCAGGGTGGTGGAGGACTCAATGTTTGGGAGGACTCAGGGTTGGGGAGGACTCACAGTTGGGGAGGACTCAGGGTTTAGGGAGGACTCAGTGTTGGGAAGGATCCAGGGTTGGGGAGGACTCAATGTTCGGGAGGACTCAGATTTTGGGAGGACTCAGAGTTGGGAGGACTCAGGGCTGGAGAGGACTCAGGGTTGGGGAGGACTCAGCTTTGGGGAGGACTCAGGGTTGGGGAGGACTCAGGGTTGGGGAGGACTCAGGATTGGGGGAGGACTCAGGGTTGGGAGGACTCAGGGCTGGGGAGGACTCAGGGTTGGGGAGGACTCACGGTTGGGGAGGACTCAGGGTTGGGAAGACTCAGCGTTGGGGAGGACTCAGGGCTGGGGAGGACTCAGCGTTAGGGAGGACTCAGGGTTGGGGAGGACTAAAGGTTGGGGAGGACTCACTATTGGGGAAGACTCAGTGTCGGGGGAGGAAATAATTTTGTGGGAGGACTCAGTGTTGGGGGAGGACTCTGTAGGGGGAGGAATCAGTGTTGGGGGAGAACTCAGTGTTGGGGAGGACTCAGTGTTGGGGGACCTCGAACCTGGGACCCTGCGTGCAGTAGAGGAGGGAGGGAGGGAGGAGGAGGGAGTGGGAGGAGGGAGGGAGAGTGAAGGAGGGAGGGGGAGCGAGGGGGAGGGAGGGAGGGAAGAAAGGAAGGAAGGAGGGAAGGAGGGAAGGAGGGAAGGAGGGAAGGAA
>NW_026843688.1:202500-203597 GCF_030254825.1 Meriones unguiculatus
CGGGAGGATATAGGGGGAGGACAGGGAGCGGCGGGGAGGACGGAGATGGACATGGGTGAACGGGGGGACGGAGAGGGGGGGAGGACACAGGGGAGGACGGGGGGAGGACACGGGGAGCGGGAGGATGGGGGGGTGGGGAGGACATGGGGAGGACGGAGGAGAGGGGAGGGGGACAGAGGGAGGACACGGAGAGCTGGGAGGGAGGAGAGGAGGACGGAGAGGGACATGGTTAGCGGGAGGGAGGGGGGAGGACAGAGAGAGGGAGGGGAGGAGGAGGACTGGGAGACCGGGAGGACAGAGGACAGGGAGAGAGGGAGGATGGAGAGGAGGGGAGGATGTGGGACACGGGAGGACAGAGAGAGGGAAGACGGGGAGAGAGGGGAGGATGGAGGAGAGGGAGGACCAGGGAGGAGGGGAAGGGGGAGACGGGGGAGGACGGCGGGAGGTGATGAGGGGGGGGATTGGAGGACGGGAGGGGATGAGGGGAGGACAGAGTCAGGATGCTGGGGAGGAAGGGGAGGGACAGTGATGGGGAGGAGGGGATGTGAGGGGAGGACGTGGGGAGGGAGGACGGAGGGGACACTGATGGGGGAGGAGGGGAGGGTGGGGAGGGATGACGGGGACCGGAGCCCCAGCTGCGGCTCTCGGGGAGACGGGCGGGAGGGGGGGGGGGGGGGGAGACGCCGCAGCTTCCGGGGTGAGAAGGTCACAAGGTCACAAGGTCGGGCTCCGCCCCCACCGCGTGTGTTTGTTTACTAATGGGAGGAGTCAGCTGTCCTCCCTCCTCCCTCTCCTCCTCCCCCTCCTCCTCCTCCTCCTCCTCCTCCTCCTTCTCCTCCTCCTCCTCCTCCTCCTCCTCCTCCTCCTCCTCCTTCTCCTCCTCCTCCTCCTCCCTCCTCCTTCTCCTCCTTCTCTTCCTCCTCCTTCTCCTCCTCCTCCTTCTCCTCCTCCTCCTCCTTCTCCTCCTCCTCCTTCTCCTCCTCCTCCCCCTCCTCCTCCTCCCCGTCCTCCCCTGGGGACAGACGTGTCTCCATGTCGTCATCGGGGGCCACTGGGAGCCGAGCCCGGGGGGAGGAGGAGGAGGAGGAGGACGGAGA